>NW_017256500.1:3692580-3699060 GCF_001594055.1 Mycetomoellerius zeteki
GAGCCGCTGGACTTCTTAAAGAAAACTTCACGACAGAAATTATCCCCGTCAGTACATTGTCTGAAGGAAATACGTCAATCATTCAACATGTATGTCGTAAACATTTTATTTTATTTAGAACTAAATTTATGTTTTGAAAGTCTTATTTTAATAAAATATTTTCGCGTTCAACGTTCGTAATGAGAGTGATTTCAACGCGTACATCAACCCTCTAGGAACAGCATCGCCTTGTAATTAAAAAAAAGTTCTGCTTTTGCTCAAAAATGCCTCGTTAAATAAAGAATCTATCAATAGGTCTGTTCTTTTTAACTAAAGTTCTTGCACCTTTCTTCTTTTTTTCTCCACGTTGAAGAGAAAAAAAGAAAAGACCTCAACAGCACAAAATTGCAGCAATATTGCTGCAAAATTGTAGCAATATTATACGCTGTAGCAATGTTGCAGCAATATTGCTGCAAGTTTTGTGCTGTTGGGGGATAAACCATGCAAAAAGAACAGGTTAAACTAGGTTATGTTGCAGCAATGACGGAAAATTTTCAGAAATGTTTCAACCTTTCACATCTTATGTGCAACAATTTTAAAAGGATTCTGCAATATGTCATATGAAATGTTTTAACAGAAATGTTTATAAAATCTATCATATATAATAAATTGAAAAACATATTTAAATAGAAATCATTATGATGTTGAAAAATGGTTTCAAAATGTTTAATAAAGTCATTTTTTAATCAATCACGATTCAGTTTAATGTCATTTTGATGTTATCGTGAGTTGTTCTACTTTAATTGCGAAAAACTTTTGTATATGACTTGTTCTGCTTTAATTATGAAAAATTTTTGTATATGAACAATGATATTGTGTCGAAACTGCAGGTGTAAGTGACTTTCTATCTTTCTAATAGTGATTATGTATATGTGCTTATACATATAATGTGATTAATTAATCAAAATAGTTGACGTTATAATTACCATTTTTTTTAAATACTTTACTTTAAAAAATACTAAGTTTATTTCAACAAGTTGTAATCTGTAAACAGATTATAAAACTCTTAATAAATTTTAAGTACTTCAGAAATGATATTTAAATATAAGTTTAATTGATATTTAAATAATATTTAAATTTATTGTCGACATAATAAATTTAAATACTTAAATTTAGATACTTAAATATTATTTAAGTATCAATCAAATATATATTTAAATATGATTTTTAAAGTACTAAAAATAGCTGAAAATTTTTCTGTAATATTTCAAAAAAATTGCAGATTCTTTCTGTAACATTTCATCAATCTTTCAACAAGGTTCCATGTGCAAGAATCGCAGACATTTTGCTATTCCAGAGCTGTCTCAGAAATATTGTAGACATATTTCGCAATTTTTATGAAATGTTTCACTTTTCAGTTGAAATATTTATGAGATATCTCTGAAGACTTTCGATGCTGTACGAGTATTTATTACTTAGGATACTATTAATAAAAATGTGGCGACATTGCATAATGACTCGAAGAAAAAAATGGATAGTAATGTGGCCTCCATAAAAATGACCTTAAAATATTAATTTTGTTTAGAAAACAGTATTTGGTTACAAAATTAACAAAAAAGTAAAACATTTAAAAATGTATGTAAATGAATGTATATATACTTTCACATAACTTCCGCATATAAGCTGCTCAGTACTAAAAAATCTCAGTACTAAAAATAGTACACGTAATATAAACTGTAGATTAACAGTAGAGCTACAATTGAACATATCAAATAATTATTTTGATATGAAAACCTCAAAGAAGGGGTCTTGAGTAATCAATATCCATAGAGGGCCACATTAGCAAAATGCCATGCTATTGTTTAAATTTGCATAACTCAAAATACAGTCAAATAAAATGTTAAATAGCAAATAACACTCTCAAAAATACATATATTCATATGATGATACGCTCAAATTTAAGAAAAATGAGGGGGGGAAGTAGGAGTAATTAAATGCTAAAATGTATCTCAGAGACGTTTCGAAATACTTGAAAGTAAATGCATTATAATAAGTGCTGACTATTGAGTATTGGTAATATTAGCATCATGGTAACAGCGAGCTACTGAACTAATAATTCCATAAATACTCATTAGGATTCGCTATATAATAGCGGAGATATTAAGGGAGGCCACAATATATACACTAGCCATAATATCACCTTTTCCTCTACGGGCTGTGTTTTAAAATTTACTACTAGTATTAAAAATCTATAGTCACGTTCACTATAAATTTTCAGTATTGATAGTAAATTTTGGAACACAACCTCAGTATTCAATGCTATACATTTCTATCTTCAGGTTCTTAAGTATAACTAATTTGCACAGATCTCGAATTTACCTCGAATTTAATTTTAAAGTGAACGTTACAAACACTCGTTCCTAGGCAGTTAAAGTGGAATCTCTCATAAGATTTAAATTTTAATTAATTCTATTAAATATTAATGTGTGTTCTAGAGTGTCATTGAAATTATTGATGTTGGCGGTCGTCTTCACTGTCTTAATGGATCTATAAGTTCATCTTGCTGGTTGAAAATCATCACCTTGGCAACAGATTTTCAAAACTACAACGTTCTACTTATGATTAACAATGACGGACTCGTATTAAAAGCAATAAAAGATATAGCAGTAGGAGAACCGTTACTAATGTGGTTTGACGATTGTATTTTGACTATGTTGAATATTCCATTTTTAACACCCATCAATTGCAATATTCAAGGTAGGAGAAAAATTTCTCTAAGCTAATTTAATTTTTTCGTGTGATGTCATCAGTAAACTTATTAGTTATAATCTTTCGTTAGTTTTCTACCTAAACATTATCCTTAATAATTTATAACTACTAATTTGATCATTAATAATTCCTACTAATTATAAGTTTATTATGTATTATGTTTACAAAAGTGCAATTTAGAAGTATACAAGTATTACAATTTACTGGAGATATTTTAATTAAGTGTTATCCATTACTACCTACGTGGAGAAATTAAACTAGATTGATTTATAAAATTTACAGGATATACAATCTAATTTACAAGAATGAATGTATGTTACATTTATAATATTAAATTTAACCTAAATTAACATATAATTATATATAGATTAAACTTTTATTAAATAAGATTAAATACTAACTGATTTCTAATTAATGCTAATGCAAAATTAATTACAATACAATAGATTTTTCACTACGTTATTTAAAAAATCTAATTATTTCACTATTATTATTTTAGGTTAAGAAACGAAATTGATTAGAAAATTGATTAAGAAATTGCTTAGAAAATGAAAAATAAAAACGCTATTAATAAAAATTTTTCTAATCGATCATATAAACAGTCTAGCATAGCTGATATAAGTTAGTGATGGTGTTTCTTTAATTTTAACTTATTATTATTATAATATCTTACCATTAATTGTCAAGATTGTTAGAAAACTAAATTACAATATAAAATAAGTGCAACATAAGAAATGTATTATATAAAAATTAAATAAGCTTATTAATCAAATATTTTTTAACAGATAATTATTTGAATGATTACAGGTCAGGTTTACACGTGCCATAATTGCAACAGCTGCTTTGATCATCCAAATCCTCTGAAGCTACATTTGGCATTGGATTGCAATCGAATGGACAATAGTTACATTTGGATGCTTCTGGCGAATAAGATCATTAATTCCCCGAAAACGGATTTATCCTTGAGCCAGTATCCAAGAACAAGTTTCACATTTGAGTTGAGACCCTTGCCTGTTTCTAGACCGATTACATTACCAATTGGTATTCCAACGTATTCAGTGCAAACGATTGACACTACTATTCGCTCGTTAAAAAATGATTCGCCATCCTCATCGAATCAATTATCATCCATATCCTCGAATGGTCCCTCACCGACACCTCCATATTCCTCAGTAAAATCTCCAACGATAGAAGTTTTACCGAGCTCATCGACCTACGAATCACCCATCGAAAACATAACAGAGAGAAATCGTTATTTGACTTTGAGGTCTTACGAGGCTCTGATGCATCGAGATGTCTACAGAAATAGTTTCATGTCCTATATACGTCCCAGCATACATACAGAATCCAAGAAGAAGAATCCCGCGGAAGTGGAGACAATTGCCAGCGACATGGGTAAATGCAGTGCCGGATACAAATGTATATTTTGTAATAAAATTTACTCGAGAAAATATGGATTGCGAATCCATATTAGGACACATACAGGTTACAAGCCTCTGAAATGCGACTTTTGCCACCACAAATTCGGAGATCCCAGTAATCTCAACAAACATGTAAGATTGCATGCAACAGGAGAGAGTCGTTATAAATGCAATATGTGCGATAAAGTCTTGGTCAGGAGGAGAGACTTGGAGAGACACATAAATTCCTGGCACTCGCAAAACGCTAATGTTTCCAATGCTGAAATCAATGACAGGGATTAGAAAAGAGTCAGAATTACAAAACAATGAATTTCACAGCATCTCTTATGAGTACCGTGATTCCTAGATTATTTTGGAATTAAATATATGATCTAATTATTTTGTTTTTTTTAACACAATGGAACATTTTTCTATTCAAAATTTTTAGTGTTGTATACATGGACAAATGGGTGTCGAACTCGAATCTTTCGCTTATAGCAGATAACTGCCCCAGTTATTTAGCGACCTTATACCCACAATCTTTGATGGGCGATTTAAGCTTTATCATGATGCTAAAAGAATGTCATTGTCTGTGATAAATAGATTATTTAGAAAAAAAATGATAATCGTAAACAATGACATTTTTCTCTAATTCTGAACCAATTATATAAATATTAAGATGTTAAATAGAAGAACATGTTATTTTAAAACTAATTTAAGAAATAATATCGTTCCTCGCTATTTCTTAACAATTTCATAGCAATTATTAAACTTTCAGCATTAAAAATTTCCCGGTTATATAAATAATGTAAATTTAATATATTTATAAATATATATTATAGCTTAAATCAAATTATAAATAATCTATTTATCAATACAGCTTTATGTGCATGTTAAACCGATTTCTCTAGTACAAATTTCAATAAAACTAGTTAATGTATTTTATTGTAAAACTGTTGTTGAAAATAAAAATATATATATCATAAACTTTTAAATATTTTAAATATATTTTTTGTATCATTTTACGTTTATAATTGGTGGTAATTCTTAATTATCCATAAAAGTGATAAGCTACCAAGTTCACATGAATAAACAGTTGCACAAGAATCAAATGTAATATTGACCAGACAAGTGATTTTTGTAACGTAGCTATCATATTGCATTTGGATAGAAAACTTTTGCTGAAGTATTTAAAAATTATTTAGATACAAAAATCTAAAAATAATTTGTTGCAGGGCTATCAAAATAATTATACATATAGAACGCACTCAAGATGATTGCTAAAATATTAAAATGCTTACAATATTGCTTATTATGCTTGAGCGTTCTACAACATTATTTTCATAGTCCAACAAAATTATTTTCAATTTTATTTAGCTAAATTTTTAGATACTCTAGCAAATTATTTTATTCCGTGTATGTATACAGTCACGTTCTTATCGATAAAATATAATGACCGCGACTGTAGTAGAATCGCGAATATTGCTAATTAATATCGTATATTTCGATCAACTCATATATAACGTAATCGCTTTATGAAAATTTCATCTTATCTAACGATACTATGATCGCATGAAGTTCACTTGACAAAACTGTCGTACTGTTGCAATATAGTGTATATCTAATGGGGGATTCTCCATCAGAGTTTCTATCATTTTGTATCAAAGATTAAGAAAAAATTAACAAACCACTGATATGTCGGCCGTGCTTCTGGATGCACCTATTGGCTGCGTTCCGTTTCACGCATGATGCATCTTTTATCCTTATTATTTACCGAATGTTAAACAAGGATAAATGATGCATTATGCACATCATCGCAGCCTGTATAGTACTAGGAATTCTGTCATATCCTAGAGGTTGAAGGTACTACATTATTTCTCGTGGAGAAAGACGTCAAAAGTTTTGTTTCTGATGAAATTTGATCAATCAGAAACATTTTTATTTTAATTCCAACGTTATAAAGAACGTTAAGTAAGGGATTATCAAAGTTGTGAGATTAATTTTCACAGAGGATCAGTAGAGGGGACTAGTTGCGGACCCGATATTCTCGATTGTGATTGGTGGCCACTATCAACCAATCAGCAAACGTCCCATTTGCGGTTCTCTGATAATATAGGACTCTAGATTCTCGAAGCGATGTCAACGACATCTGTGATACAAACTCCGAATCTCGTTGTCGCTTCATTAGCTACGTTTAGGTTAAACAAAGACACTTATCGTATAGGTCGTGGACTAAGCGCACGGTGTAAACGTAGGCATTAGATCGATCGCGCGGTCGATCCGGGATGGTGTAGTGCTAGATTTACACTGCATCCGATTTTCGTCGTACGAC
>NW_017256500.1:3699203-3708814 GCF_001594055.1 Mycetomoellerius zeteki
CATTGAAGATTGAGATCGAAGATTGAAGATTGAAATTTGACCAATGAGGGCAAAGGAATTTTAGCTCCTATTATTTTGATTGGTCAAATTTCAATCTTCAATCTCAATCTTCAATGCCTAGTCTGATTCCGGCCTAAGTAGAAAGGTGAACCATTGCGCATAATGGCGGAGGTTTGAGATCTTGACCAATCAGGGCTTGAGCTTTTTTGCAACGCGCGCTGTTTAAAATTTTCAGAAATATGAGTATCTACGACCGTGAAGCATAAATATATCAAGAATCGGTCAAAGTTAAATGTTATAAATACAAGTATTTGTAATGTAAACAAATGAGACGTTACGGTGAATTATCGCTGAAATGGTAATGTAATGTTTCCACGACGTAATGGCCAAATATTTACCCGGCAGAATGTACATCTATATAACAAACATCTTAACATTGGTATAAATGTATATTCTCTCATTTTGATGAAAGATGATCAATAAAAGTATGATTTTGGAGTAATTTTCAACAAGGTTATGTCACTACATTGTAGCTGTTTGTGACATATAAAACACGAAAAGAAAAAAAAAATTATAAACATTCGGAACATAAACTTACCACAGCTGACTTTTATGTCCGTTTCTTTTCTTTGGCAAGCTTCGAGCCACTGTTTCTTTAGTTCAGACTCTTTAGGAAAATAATACAACGATACGTTGTAATTTTCTTTGTTATTACTACGACCGGTTCGGCTCTTACAGTTTTTTATGCAACACACTGGCATTTTGTCACACTGATATTTTAATATAAATAACACTCAATAACCGATAATCAACCGATAATAATAATAAATGACAATTCCATGCAATTTCACTGTACTGTCATAGTCACTCTGTACTGTCACAGAAACTCTGCAAGCAGCCATATTGAAGATTTCGTAAAAAAGCTCAAAGTCTAATTGGTTGATTGCCCCCACTACTTATAATCTACTGCGCATCCATCGGAATGGTTCACCTTTCTACTTGCATCATGATCCGGGTTGCAGGAATCGTATACGATCTTAGTGCACTATTTATAATACTTAAAATCGCAAAATCTTAAAACGCGGATACAGATAATTACAAGGTGAGCACAATGATCTTATTGCAAACAAAAAATGTAAGGTCTCGAATGATAATTTGAGTTCACTCGCATTCAAACTATCATCCAGACACAAGTGCTTAAAAAATAAGGTTATCCGGGTATCCTGTGTCTGTGATGTAACAGCCTTGCCAATGTCACTAATGTTAAAAGAAATGTATTTCTTTCTGTAAAAAAAAATTAATCTTTACCAGTGTGCCGAAATGTCGAATTTCTCTCGTACTTTGCGTCCTTTCTTGAGGTGCGTCCGTAGTCGTCATCAGAAAAGAACATATGCAGACGCAGCCGATCAAATGAAATTTACGTTTGCTGGTGCTAATCAGGTATGATGGAATGAAAATTGTATAGTGATGGAGTATAAGAGCAATTTTCAGCAAGAGATAGTGTAATACAGTGAATCACTTCATTTTCAATATTAGCAAACAACAAGGATGTATTCATTGTATAAAACTGTCCCAACTGTGTCTCTTACTAGAAAACAACCTTAATCATAATCATGCAACATTTAATGTGCTCTTTCTTGATCATCAGGTATTCTATGATCAAGCTGTAATTCGGCAAGTCGATGTACCTTCCTTCTCAGGTTCCTTTGGTATTCTACCAAAGCATGTGCCTACATTAGCAGTTTTGAAGCCTGGTGTAGTTACAGTTTATGAAGAGGACAGCTCAACCAAGAAAATTTTTGTTTCTTCTGGTACGATCACCATTAATGAAGATAGCAGTGTACAGGTATATATAAAAATGTCTTCAATACATTCAATGTAAGAAGTTTCTTCATTGAATTCTACAACAGCTTTTCGTTCTTTTATAGATTTTAGCAGAGGAAGCCCATCCAGTAGAACACCTTGATAATTCGGCAGCAAGAGATATTCTTAATAAAGCTCAACAACAGCTTTCTTCAGTTACATCGGACGTAGATAAGGCTGAAGCAGGTATTGCAGTTGAAGTTGCAGAAGCACTTGTACAAGCTACACAATAAATGTTATAAGTAATATGAAATTACATATATATACATATACTTCGACACGCTACCAGTTAGAAAAAGGCATGTGGTCAACATATGTATCATAATATTGTTGTATGATAGTGTAACAACAATAAAATGTGTTAAATCATGTATATTTATTAAAACATCATTGTGTCAAATTTTATTTTATATTAAAATTAATGTAGATGCAAAAAAAGTAGAGGATAATTGTTATAGATTCTTTATTGAGTTAGTTTTTATATTTGTTCATTAACAACATAATAAATATGCTGCTATTTACAAGCTATTTAGGTACATTGATTTTATTGCAAGTACTTTTAACAGCCATAAAAATTTTCACGCTAAAATTGTTAAAATTTAACATTTCTCCAATCTCTATTCATTATAATAATGCAACATAACACTAAACTCTAGTTAAAACTTAAAACTTAGTATCTTAGTAACGTTATAGCAATAACGTTACAAATACTTTGGATATTTATAAGTATTTGACATTTCCTGATTAACCGAGGAAATATCAAGTTCTTTTTTAGTAAACGTGCATTAGCAAAAAGCTTTTGCTCGTATAGATATCGCGTAGATATAAACAATAATGTATAATATTCTTAGGGTTAACGCTATAATTTGGGAACATACATTCAAAAGTTAAATAAATAACATTCTTAAACATACAAATATTATTACATCATTTTGATATTTATCATAAATAAAAATTTAAAAAAGAAGGTAACGTTAATATGCTGCATATATTTTCAACGCTCTTAAATTTGTGACAAATTCTTCAACAATATATATTTATAGACTAACCATACAAGAAACAGCATATTTATAATTCAAATATCAAAAGTATACTAGCTATCCATTTTTACGTTGCACAAAAAATTATCAAACATATATTTATAAAACATTTGTTTATGTCAAAATAACTTATTTATATACAATTGTATATCTTGTTGCAATTGTTCCTTGCATTTCTGTGGATATTGTCAGTTGTTAATTTTTTTTAAGTTACGTTTGTGAACAATTATTTTGAAATTACGGACATCTTGTGTATTATTATAATTATGCAACAATAATTTTGTATGTATAAACATTTTTGTAAAAAATCTACAAATATTTGGCACAAAATGTATAGAATATGTTATATGTAGAATCTCTTAACAGATTCTGTCAGATATAGCATATGTATGTACAGTCGTATATTCTCAATTTGTCTAAATAAAATATTCGAAAGGCAAAAGTTGCCCGTATTTAAAGCTATTAGGTGTAAAATCACAAATCTTTTGGGGGATTAGCATAGAGACAGCATTGTTTTTTTGCGTGACTAGTTAAAATTAATAAAGAATATTTGCGAATCACTGATTCCTTGCTACTTGACATTTCATCAAAGATGGTAACAATTTTTCCCTATGTAGTATTGCTAGTATTCTTACAACAGTTGCTAAATATTTTCTGTAGTTGCTGTAGTGTCTTTAAACAGATTACAACACAGCAAGAATCACAACCACCGGTCTCGGCGTTGCAGGAACATTTACCTTGCAAAGAAGACATAAAGTCGCTTACGAATTGTACCGTATCTTTTCTTGTTATTTCGTTGACCGGGGTATTTGTGCAATTCTGACAATTTTGTACGTTATCGCATTTACAATCAGTACATTTACATATATCAGCATCTGCAGTAATCTCCTGCAAAACATTTCTATCCTTGTTCTTTACGTTACTTGTTTTATGCTCATACTCTGCAAATTTTTGGCATTGTACAATGTCGATGTTTGCCGAAGTGTGTTCCGTATTTATTGCATTGACATTTTTTAAATTTTCTGTAGATGACTGAGTTTCCATTTCTAGTGGATAAGGCTCTGGGCCTACTAGATCTACTAGAGAATGAACTGTAGGAAAAGCATTTAGTTCTGACCAAGATTGTGCTCTCAATGCAGGCGCAGTTGCCAATGCCATCACATCTATCCAAGAGGAAGGTAATTCCTCTTCAGTCGCTATCGCGAGTTCAACGGCTTCAGACTGACTGTTTGTAACTGCATTTGCATGCAAATCCTGATTTGAAACTGCGATAAGAGACTCATTCTGTAAATTCGTATCATCGATGAATGAGAGAGTATCCATTTCGCTCTCGAAAAGATGGGTTTCGTTCGAGGAACTTATAATATCAGTAATATGACTAGTAATGCAGTTAGCACTATATAACGCATTGCTGCTATCAGATAAATCTTCTGCATTCGATTGGTTTACGAATACTTCATCAGAAGCAGTAACGGAATTATTTTTAAACTGTTTCATATTATTCGTAAAACTTGTTTCCTTAGAAATATGTGCTATTGCATTTTGTAAATCATCCTGCATAATCTTCTGCCCTAAATTTACCGGGATAGATTGATCCTGTCTAGCTATACTGTCACTATGCACTTCCGTTAATGAAGCTGACTTGTGCAGTTGATTCTGATGCCCAACAACATCCATTAAATTATCATGTTGTACATTTGATTCAGTCATTTGGTTAAATACTTTAAATTTGTGATAATCCTCATTGTTAAAAACATTAACTGCCTGTTCATTAAAATTATCTAAAATATCTGTTGCAAGAAGCGCAACTCCGGTAGTTTCATTCGAATCTTCTTTATCTTTGGTAGAAATATAACTGAGTTTTGCGTCCAACTTGCGATGCGTCATAATATCCATTATATTAGTAGGAGTTATTTGTTCTGCTGAATTTTTCGCAGATACATATGGCATGTTCCCATCATTTTGCACGAGATCTGTAGATATTGGTATGACAGCATACGATGGTATAGTAGTGTTGCTCGCGCTAACTTTTACAAGTTTCAATTGTAATTGAGTTAACCTTTTTTGCCTCTCAGCCACATCATTATCCTTGTTATCTTTATGCTTCTGTCATAAATAATTAAGATTTAATTAGATTAATACAAAACGTATTAATATTGTTAATATTTCTATTATTAATACTTACCGTATTGTTATTCATAGTTTTATTATGTGTTTTTATGTGGCTTTTTAAACTGTGAGGAGTAGTAAAACGTCGTTTGCAGTTTTCAAAGGTACAAACATATGGTCGTTCACCTGTATGTGTCCTTTTATGCGTTTTTAAATGGTGTGAAGCCGTAAAGGCCTTTCCGCAGCCCTTTTCTCTGCATCTTAAAATAAACAGGAAATGATAATCCCAAATATTTATAAAATATCCAAATATTGTAATTTTTAAAAATTATCCAAGTTTTATGATGTTTTTCTTTTGATTTATTTAATGTACTGATATAATGATTTGTAATGTCTTTTTTTATATTACAAAAACATACTTGTATGGTCTTTCTTGAGTATGAGTACGTATATGTTTCTTGAGATCGCTTAGAGTAGTGAAGAATTTGACACATCCAGTCTCTTCGCAGTTGAATGTATTGCCGCTATGAAGTCTTTGGTGAGCTCTCAGTCTGTAACGGGTATTGAATGCCTTCTTGCAGTCTTTGTGATTGCATTCGAACGGTTTTACTTTTGTGTGTACCCTAATGTGGATCTTTAGACTGTAGGACGTGAGAAAGGCCTTGCCGCAACTCGGCTCTGCGCATTTAAATCGATACTCGCCTGAAAGTTTTGAGAATTCCCTCCACATAAAAAGATTGCAGGTCTACCTATCTCTTGTAGTATCTGAAAGCCATGCAGGTCAAAGCGTTCCCTTTATACCAGCATTGATGAATTAATAATATCAATTGCAAAGCAGAAATATATAAATATTGATTTCATTGCTAATGTCACAATATGACTGAAACTTACCTGGATTCTTTCATCCATGGAATATGCAAAAACAAAAGCATATAATTTGTTAGTATAGCAGATGGAACAAACTGCATATTGGACAAGCACAAAATGCAAAGCATAATGATTTTTTTTAATGATATAGGTCAGACAATTACAGATGAGGCAACATACACAACAGTATAATGAAAATTCAATGCCAAGATGAATATTCTAAATAAGATAAAAGATCTTAAAGATTAAACTACAAAATGTGCTAAAAGTAATTATATATTTATGATCATTTTTATTATCAAGTTATAT
The DNA here is from genome assembly GCF_001594055.1 of Mycetomoellerius zeteki. Taxonomy (NCBI): domain Eukaryota; kingdom Metazoa; phylum Arthropoda; class Insecta; order Hymenoptera; family Formicidae; genus Mycetomoellerius; species Mycetomoellerius zeteki. Next base: position 3,705,392 of record NW_017256500.1, read on the forward strand.
TTTTTTACTTATATGTTAGAAATTACTTATATGTTAGAGACATTGTCTGTCATACAAAAATTCTCTATTTTAATCTAATTTTATCACATTTATTATTAAAAATCCTATAAACTATATTTCTGTTCCTAATAAAAAATTATTCTTAGAAATTTACCTTTGTGTGTTTTCATATGGGTACGCAAATTTCCAATGGTACTGTATGTCCTGGTACAGCCTTCATATTGGCAATTATAACGATTGATATGTTTCTGATTAATATCTGGGTCCATACTTTCAATCGTGACAGTTTCATGAGACGCATGATCTTCAAGTAATACATCATCTTGATCTTGATGAATTCGCATATAAATTTCATCTGGACTGATGGTATGATGAATATGCCTGTAAATGTTAATACATATTTTTAATATATATATTTATGTATATAAAACTATAAATGTGTGTATGTGTGTGTGTGTGTATATATATACAGTCCCAGAATAACCGCCAAATATTTTGTATGCTGATAAAGCGGATTAAACTGAGTCGAAAAGTCTTCTACCATTTTACAATTTTCGCAATAGTCAACAAGATATTAATTACTAAAAATCGCCGAATATTGGTTTTTAATAATTTTTACTTAAGTATTATCAACTTTACAGAAAAACGGTAAGAGTTAAAAATTATTTATTTTCTTCTCATAGAGTTCTAAGAATTTTTTCAGAATTTTTTATCAATTTTTTAGTACTGCCTTTTTGTTATTGGCCACTATTTTTACCAATATGAAAAAATGCGGTAGTAAAAAATTCTGAAAAAATTCTCTCATCTCTATGAGAAGAAAATAAACAATTTGTGTCTCTTGTTCTTTTTCTATAAAGTTGATAATACTTGAGTAAAAAATTATTAAAAACCAATATTCAGCAATTTTTAGTAATTAATATTTTATTAACTATTGCGAAAATTGTAAAATGGTAGAGAACTTTTCGACTCAGTTTAGTCCGTTTTACCAGCACACAAAATATTTGACAGTTATTCTGGAACACCCTGTGAATATGTGTGCACACAAAATATTTGACAGTTATTTTGGAACACCCTATGAATGTGAGTGTGTGTGCGCGCGCGCGCGCGCGCGTGTGTGTGTGTGTGTGTGTACACATTTCTTTTACATATTTTTAAATCTTATTTTTTCCAGATGCTTAACACTATTTAAATAATATTTCTTGTGCTAAACATAAAAATTCAAATGAGAATAATTATATATTGACATTATTATTTTCTAACTTTACAATCTCATTGATATACAAAATGACAAAATTCACATGTGCCAATTTTACTATATATTTTGCTAGTAGGTTAAGTATATATAATAGAATAGTATGAGTAATACGTTTGCTATACGTAGATATCAAAATTAAATTTGTAACAAATATAGCATGTGATTTCAATGCAACAAGAAAATGCAATTGTGTCAAATTGTAAATAGTATTAGGATATACATACAAATAATATTCCTATCAATAATTTTTATAATAAAAGTATAACAAATAATCATAAAATAAAAAAATAATAAAAAATACATAATTACTTGTAATTTATTGCCTGTTCTAAGAATACAAATTGTCAACAAATAAAATAAAACATATTACATTCTATACTATCGTTATCAAATGTGTAACAATATATACGTAATATGCCTTATTTTGAAATTATTATGCAGTAGCCAAAATTTAAAACATCCAGAAACACACATCGACGATAAAATACATCGGCAATATAACCATCTCGGTATATCCATGTGCTGTTCCAACGCCGATTCTCCCCTCGAACGATTTATGAATTAAAGTTATCGTTTCAAAACTCGTATAGCCTTATAAGGAGGGGACAAAGAATACCGACGAGGGTGCAAATGAAATATCGACGATACGAATAAAGTCGTAGATTCGATTGCAAAGACAATCCCAGCGATGTGAAGAGCGAATGTGAGGATCGTGAGATGAGAGAGCGCAAAAGATGGTAATAGCCTAGAAATTTGTCCAAAATCAATCGGGACTCACTCGGCCGTGTTGTCATCGACAGGTAGCCCCTCATTGATAGCAGCATCGTCATCGGAGTACCTTTCATAATCGAATACTGCGCTCTGCTCGTAGACCTTTTCGAAACTGGACAGGTCCAAGGTATCGTCCAGGCAATCCTGCAGATCGTGTGTCACTAGGATATTATCGAAATTGCCCTCGATACCGTCCGCATTCTCGTCCTCTTGAAACTTGTCGCTCTCCCACATCGCCATACTTTTTCGGGGCTGCGCGACAAACAAATCGCGCGACAGCTCCGTCTGCGCTCTGACATAACCTACAATTTTATTGCGATACGATCGGTAAGGTAGGCCACTGATGAAATCTCATTATCGATATGGAGAAAGATGTAGTCGAAGAAGAATTGATAACGACCGCTATGCGGTTCTGGAGGAAAGGAACAAGAAAGTGAGGAAGGGACTAAAAATGGCGGATGCGAATATTCATATTATAGTGCCTTAGAGCGCGTTCACACCTTGAGGAAAAAACAGAAAGCAGAAAAGCAGCAGCCAATCTGAACTCGTGCTGGCAGTCGACAATTTCGGCTTTTTGTACTACTTACTACCAGCGCGAGTTGTGATTGGCCACTGCTTTTCCGCTTTCTGCTTTTCCGTCAAGGTATGAACGCGCCCTTAGCCTAAGACTGCCTTCCCATGGAGAAAGAAACCACGGAACGGAATATTGACAGAAAAGAGATAGGATGAGGATAACCCTCGTCGGAATCAGACTACGCATTGAAGATTGAGATCGAAGATTGAAGATTGAAATTTGACCAATGAGGGCAAAGGAATTTTAGCTCCTATTGTTTTGATTGGTCAAATTTCAATCTTTCAATCTTCAATCTCAATGCCTAGTCTGATTCCGGCCTAATGCCCGTATCACACTACGCATTGAAGATTGAGGATTGTGAATTAAGGATTAGAATTCGACCAATCAGGTAATTTTAAGTTTAATCCGTTTCGTTCTAATTAGAGTGAGTATAAAGAGAATGAAGCCAATCCTGGTTCTCCTTCCTGATTGGTTCCGCCATTTTACGATTAACTGTTAGTTAGAGGAAGGCGACGTTAGAAAAAGAAAAGGTTAGGATGAGGAATTACGTCATAAATATTTGTCGTAAAATGGCGACTTCCGGTTAATTGGCTTCACGCTCTTTATATCCACTCTAGTTCTAATTGGCTGAATTCTAATCCTCAATCTCCAATGCGTAGTGTGACACGGGCATAAGGCTGTATTCCAAAATTTACTGCCAGTGCTGAAAATCTACAGTCTACGTTACATGTACTATACATTTTCAGCACTGACAGTGAATTTTGGAATACAGACTATACTATATACTGACAACTGGCAGTAATATATGAACACGGCCGTTATG
>NW_017256500.1:3708858-3729369 GCF_001594055.1 Mycetomoellerius zeteki
TTTAGGCCGCGGCCTATACAATAGGTGTCTTTGTTTATCCTGTATATCAAACAAAGACACCTATCGTATAGGTCGCGGACTAAGTGCACGATGTAAACGTAGCCATTATGCGCACAATAGCTCATCTCTTTCCACCATGGTTCATGACATGATCTGGGGTCGATTGTGTATCTCGAAAATTACAAAAATGAGCAAATTCACTAGAATACTCATAATTTAATTGGTCATAATTTAAGTGGTAATAACTAGTGAATTTGCTCACTTTTGTAATTTTCACCTCATTTCAAAATACGCAATCGACTCGCTGTTCTTTGTAGCTGCACTTTCTACACTCGAAAGTGATAGAATCACACCTACAAGCGTGAGAGGGAAAAAGAAAAACTGAAAAATATAAGAATTACAAGAGATCAATTTCAGCTCGAAAAGAACAGACCTAGTATTTCTTCCTTTCTTAAGTGAAGTAAAAGAGTAAAATAAATGCCATTTAATCGTTTTAAGACGATGTTCTCCCCTTAGCAGTTTATATGCATTTCGTGTGAAAGAGTACCTTCTCGTGTGAAAGAGAGAATACGTTCTACCTCTATTTTCTACAAGTTTTACGGACGTTAATCCCGTCTTTGTTACTTTTTATTGTATACTCCACTCGGAAATGGAAGACGTATGTATTTCCGATAAGTGAAAGAGGTTCACACAAAGCATCGAGAAATTTGACACTCTTTGATAAGAATTTTAAAAGACTCCTGGAGCACGAAATGGATGAGAAGCAAACAGAAAATCCGTAAGTTTCAAAGAAAGGCTCCACTAAAAGATCCTGTATAAATATATTTTTACGATTCTGTTCTTCTCTTTTAGTTTTCTTGGCGTTTATAAAAATTATCGCTGTTCTAATTCACTTGCAAATATTGAAATATATCAAGTCTTGAAAAGAATAAAAATTATTTTGTTAAGAAGAATTAAGAGCAGCCCTATTTTTCAGAATCTCCATAGATCATTTAGACAGTACTAATGTACCTGTGATAACAGCTGATTTAGAAATGCTTGCTATAGACATTAATCCTCCACCTACAGAAACCAAAAGGATTCTTAGGAAAAGGATGGCTAAACCTGTTTCTGTAGAAACAGATTCTACAGAAATAATTAAACGAAGGTAACAAATAATTTTATAATATTTGAAGCTTCCATTTTCTTCAAAGAAGTTGTGGGTTATTTCTGATATATCGTTAAATGCCAATGTTTCGTAAACATTGCAGTTTACTTCATCAGACTGATACTTTGTCACGTATCTAAGGATCGATTACATATTTTGAAATAATGTGAAAATTACAAAAAAGTGAACGAATTTACTACAATATTTATAATTTCATTAATTAGCCACTTAGTAGATTTACTCATCTTTATAATTTTCACCTTGTTTCAAGATAGACAATCAATCTCCAGCTTGTTTCTCGCTCTGATGAAATAAATTGCAGTGTTCACGAAACAAAACTTAATAATATATATCAAGATATAAAGAGATATAACTTGCAAATTGCTTAGCTTATTTGAAGATAATTTTATATTAGACTGTGATATATTTTATTAGATATGCATCTAATAATACTTTGTATATAAATAAGGTGTAGCCTGAAACCAAAAAAAAGAAGGATCTATGAGGTGGAGAGACAGGAAGAAATTGTCAAGGAATATTATTTAGACAAAAAGATAAATAAGAAATCAAATAATCTTGAAACAATATTTGAAGAAACCCAGAATTCGGATGACGATGCAGCAATACGTATGAGTGTGAAGCGATTTAAGAGAATGTTGATGTTTACCCCTACAGCTGCCAAGCTGAAAAAGAGACGTGCAAAAATACAAAGAGTCTTTGGGTCTAAAATCAGGTACAAGAGATGTGGTTCGATGCAGGCTCTTATAGATAAATTAAATACCATCAGAGAAAATTCACCAATGAAAATTGACAACGAACTCAAATGATACCAGATTCCTCGATGATTTAAATGCCATTCTTTTTTTAAGAAGATATCTGAAGATAACACGCTATGTATGTTTCAGGATTTCGCGAAAAAACTGTATCAGAATTATTTTATAATCATATTTAAGAGATAATATTTAGATGGAGACATTTATATTTCCATCTATTAAGAATGTTATACTATAAATATAAAATTTTCTGTGCAGGCATTTATTCGATTCTCGCATTGTAGATTTACATGTTTCGAACTATAAGGATGTAAGGACCATAATGTGTGATAATTATATTTCTATTTGCGTGTTTGAGATTTATCTCGCTTATATTAACAGCAATATATATCACATAAGAAGCAATAATATATCTTTTATTTCTTTAGGGCTGGACTTCCTCATTGTATCTACATTGAATTAAAAATAATTCAATGTAGATACAATGAAAAAATAATTCATTTTGATATGTCCTAAATTAGTATATCTTTTTGTTTCTGAAATCTTAATTCAAGCTATTAATGAGGAGACCAAAGCCTTCGGTACTGTTTGTACCATATATTGTATTTTAGTTTAGATTCAATTCAAAACTTATATACATACATATATTATTAAGTAATAATGGAAATATACATTTTTTCATAAATATATTGAATTATGTGTAATTTGTAATATAAACAACTTCTGTGAAGTGCGTAATATAAACAATTTTTTTTAATCACAATGTTGTTTTTAATATTAAAAATGGAAACAAAGACTGATCATTTAAAAATTTAAATACAAAACTTAATTATTTTATGGATAAAATTCAATCTTTTTTTTAATATCATGTTTCATCATGTATATCACATAATTATCATATATATTAAAATGAGATTTATAAATTGCATTTATTCTAAGATCAGTATATTGGTGATCGCGTATTTGTTATCTAGAATGTTATTGAGTTTTATGTAAAATCTTTTATTTGTACTCTCATAAAAGGCACTAATTGCAATGAATACAGAATTATACAAAAAATATGAAATTATGAAATATGATTACATAAAGTTAATATATTAAATCTATGTATTTTCACATTGATATTACATAAATATAAAATTTGAATATATCTTAAATTTGGTAGATAAAAACACTGTATAATATTTCCTCACATCACGTCTTATTCATCCTCAAAATGCATTTCGTCGCGGACTTATCACAGCCATCGTATTCTTTAAATCTAGCTTTATTTTCTTCGTATTCCTTGCTATCTAAGTTGACACAAGTGCACCTGGATAAACTTTGTGCAGTCTCGAAAAACATTCTCGGTACTCCCACCCAATCTCTATCAATTCCACCGCTGTTCAACAAAAATGAATCATATAACTACATATTTAAAGATTTATTTATCACGTTTCTTTAATTTTCCTTTAATATGAAAACAATGACTATTAAATAAATTCCTACCTTCTTTCAGTACACCAGAATACAGTACCAATATCTAGATTCCATTCTACATTACAAGGTGGGAACATTCTGTTCTGTGCATCTTCCAATGCTTTCTCCTTTTCAAGAAGTAATAGCTTTTCTTGTATCTTATAAAATTCTGCAGTTGGGCTACCATCTCGATTGTAGTATCTACCATATAATTTTCCTAAAGAAAATACAAAATACTTTAGAAAGTATCACATGCGAGTTGATCCACCTCATGCAATGTCTACAGAACATAAAACATTTTTTGTAGTATATATATAAAAAGAGATTAAAATATATACCTTTCCTTCCTTGCTGAGTAGATTGATAAAATATTATAAAATTATTTTGTGGCTTTTAGAGGATAAAGAAATTATTCTGAGATGGATCAACTGCTCCTATATCCCATGGCAGTTTAAATAATTGTACCTTTGTAAATATAGTTTGTTTTATAAAATTGTACCCAATCGTCCAATGTTTTGACTTGTCGCATCGATAAACTAGATATGTCGTCCGTTAAACCTTCATCATCAGATACTCCATCAAATGTTCCTGTACCAGTGATAAATGCCAAGGAAGCATCACGACCTATACAAATAAACAAAATTAATTATATATATATATTATACATATATAGTAGACGTTTAAATTTGACATAAGGAACCTAATTACCAATGAAAGCATGATAATTTCCTCCAGATCCGTAATGTTTTTCCCCTTTCGTTACATCGAAGACTTGACCTAAAATCGAAAGATACAAACCGTTCTCCAGATTTGTATATCGTTTCAATTCGCTTATAGTGAATATCTTTGACCCGTCAGAGTTTTCATTTAATCCAAAATATATCGTGTCAGCTAAATTTAATGTTCCTTCTATTAAGTGAGACTTGATCTTCTCATAAAAGCCGCGCGAACATAAGAAATACACAATCGCCAATAACAGTGATAGCCAAAAATATTTGGAAAACATAATTAGGTTGTTTACAAACGCTCGTGAATTTCAGCGTAGGTGGGCTACTCCGATTTCCAGTGATCTTCGATGATCTACCATGTTAGATTACAGAATTCTTTATTACCGGCCAGATATCTATCTGGAATATATTGCTGCTAAGATATATAAATATATTATAAGAAATGAGTTTTTAAAAATATTTTATCTTGTAGAGAATCAATATGCTTGAAAAATGTATTGTACAATTGAAATATTAGCTTAAACAAAACTGTCATAATTAAACTAAAATATTAGCCTAAATTATTATGATTATTTTCATTTGCAAGATGAAGTAAAATACAATTTGTAAGCATTCACATTTTATTTGTAAAATAATAACAATGCAAAAATTTTTATAGATTTAAAATGCTGTCTTAAATTTATACAACTTTTTGTAATCTGATATTCATTAAAGTTAGTACCTCTTTAATTAGTAAAAATACAAACAAAAAATGCAAAATTTTATGTAAAATTAATTATAAGAATATAATTCTATAAAAGTATACGATCAATGAATATTAATTATAGATTTACTCCATGAAGAATTACATTAGATAAGCAATTGATATATTGACTAATAAAGTTCAATAATAAAGAAAAGGTCAAGATTTAAAAAATGAAAGTAAATATTGATAAATTAATAGTTTAAATTTTATAAACATCAAAACCATGGAAATATTATCTGTATCGCTTCCATAAAACCAACATATACTTAATATGTATTCAGAATATCGAGTTGAAATTAATCAACAACACGTATATTGTTCAATTGATATATAGTTTTATAATCACATAATATAATTATAAGACACTCGGTGCCACGCGGTAAAATGAACGCGTAAATCGCAATATTTATGACAGATTCAATTAAACAAACGAAGGTATTACGAACGAAAAATAATTAATTCTCAGGTGTGTGGGCTCCCGGATCAAGAAGGTTGAATGAATAATTAAAGATATCATTCAAATAATTTTTCCTTCTATTTCTGCATTCCCATATTATAATAAAACTTGGTGATCGGTGAAAACAATTAACAGTATGTTTAGAAAATCAAAAACAGAATTTAAAAAGAATAAGAAAACAATTAAATCTGAAAAATTACCCAAAATTCGAACAAAAAAAGGAAAGATAATTTCTTTGCCAAACTTAACATATTTACTTCCAAAGTGATTAAATAGTACATCTAGTCCGTCAGAAATAAAAGTTTTTACATAAAATTATTTAATCGGATTCAAACTATCCAAAACTCGTTTTTTATACTTTAGACCGGCTTTCTGATCAAACAACTTCCAGGTTGTCACGAAACACACATTCGATCAGCTCGATTGCTTTATCTGACTGATAAGCGGCGCACACATACTTGAGTTTACTTGTTTCTGCTAGCTGATACTACGGTAACCATCGGTAGGCCAGGGTGATGGTGAATGACGTTTGAGAGATGTTGGAGGACGGTGGTCACGCTTGGTTAACCAAGACAATCGGGATCAACGGTCAGTCGTGCGCCAGCGTGTATCCTTGTTGCACCGGGAGTCGTGCACCCGCGACTTTCCTTGTGCTTTCTATCATTCGCGCGCCTCGCGTCATTTCGCTCCTCGCCGATACAGCATAAAGTGGTTTGTCCTCTATCGCGTCCCAGATTGAAGATTGTGACTATTGTGGCATGATCGATTTTCGTAATTAATAAGTGTTTTATTTCACTGCTTCGCGCGGCTCTTATTTCATTATTTGTCATTAAATGAATTTAACGGTGGTGTTTACATACGATTCATTGTGAAAAGTTAATGAGACGAGACGCTGAGGGAGTTAAATTTCTATGCTGCCCACGTCGTTGGAATAAAACTTTGTAAACGTCGCACAGATATGTGATTTCCTGAAGAACCTGTTTAATTAGATTTATAAATTGTAACTTTGCATTTTATAAAAGATAGCGCTCTAATAGCACACTTTATTCGAGGGACGTTCTGGCGAATGTTCTTAGGATATAGGGATATCTTCTGAATGTTCTTCGGAATGTCCCTTGGAGATCTATGCTATTAGGGCGATAAATTAATGTTAATAAAAGACAGGGATTTAAAAAAATTAAAGAAAAAGTTAAGGAAAGAGAACTATTTCTGCTGGAAAATCTTCTGGGAATTAATAGTATCTAATTTGATCAAAAAACGATCATATTTCTTCTTTAATTTCTTTTTCTCAGTAAAAATAGAAATAATGCAGTTTCATTCAAAGAAAAGAAACAGTTTCACATTTCTTTCCTATTTTCTGAATGCACTAACTGTTTTATGACACTTGAAAATTCACTCTGGCGGAAATAAAAGAGAGAGAATTGAAGTGTAAGTTATATAAATATAAGGGGAGAGAGTAACTGAAGCGTAAACGAAGTTTCTAGAAGGCGAAAATTGAGACAACGAAATGTAATCCAAGCAGAACAACAAGTCAAAATGACATTAAAATGAATCGGAAATGATTGAAAAACGACTTTTAATGATCATTTTGGAGTCATTTTGACATAATTTAATATCATAATGATTGTTGTTCTGCTTGGGAAAGGTAGGCGTTTACACTTCTGTTACTCTCCTCTTATAAGGTAATGTACCAGTTAATGGATATATGACCCAATTATTATTCAAAATGACAAAAATTTTTAATATTAAGCTTTTACTAATATGTACGACTCTAAATAAATTCGTTTTATTAAATTTTTATAAACAGCAAATTTATTTAGAGACGTATATCTCTGGCGGAAAAAAAATTTTTACGAAAAAGTACAGAAAAACTACGTCCCACTACAAATATCTATGAAAAACTAATAATTTAAGATCTAGTCTAAAAATCTAGTCTAAAAATCTAAGATCTTGTCTCAATTTATATACATTGAAAAAAAAGATTGGCTGCTGCAGCAAATTAGATGGTAAAATATGGCATAGCATTTTTAATTGGTTGCAGCAGTCAATTTTTGGTTGTGTTAATCTATCCATGTAGTTTTTCGTAAAATTTTTCCACCAGGAATATCATTAAAAGTTTAATATTAAAAATTTCTGTCATCGTCCAATAAGTGAGCCATGTCCATTAACTGTCTGCTATAACTAGTACATTTACCTCATTCGACTTACGCTCCAATTTCTATTTTTACCAGTAGTGGAATTCTATAACTCTCATTACGCAATCGTTATATGTTTGTAACGATAGTTACGCAGATATTTTATATAGTAAAACAGCTGCGCAACTGTCATTATAAACACATAACGACTGCATAACGAGTTACAGTAGGGGCTAGATAGTTGAGTAAAGTTATCATCATATACGCAACAGATCATCAAGTGTTTCGTCCTATTCAGCTTCGCGCCATATCTTCGCAAAAATACCGCAAAGAAGGACATCATTGGACGCGCAAATAAGACCTAAGAATTCAATTTGTCCCGGTCAGAAGTTGCTTAACGCACACTCGGGATAGAATGAACGGTGGCGAGCATCATGCGCAAGTTATCGCGGCTCGCGTTCGTCCTGCTTACCAGTACGACAGCTGCGATTTTCTGCACGCTATTACTATCTCCCGGTTTTCTCACCACCTACGGAAGGTCTTCCGCATCACGGAAAGAACAGGTGTTCACAAGAGAGGAAAAACAAGAAAATAGAAGGTCCGTCTCTGGTACAGAATTACCTGATGCGCGACAGCAATTCGTGAGGACGGCTTCCTTAGACGCGAACCTCCAGGAAAGAGGCTTCACCGATGAACAGGTAAGATGTTGTATCGTATCTTATATTGCTATTCAATCTTTTACCATTTACGGGCCAAATTAATAAATTCTGTTCTAATGTCAATATTATGAGAATGAAATAACAATGCTAATGATAATGATAATTTCTATTTTTTGAAGCATTTTATGAAAATTGATATAGATTTGTTAATTGTAACTACTCAAGCAGAATATAAATCGTGATGACATCTGGAGACACGGTAGTGTCTCGGCGCGAGACACTGCTTAAAATAATGTCAAAATAATTCCAAAATGATTACTAAAATTTATTTTTCAATCAGTCATGACGCATTTTTTAACGTCATCTTCATGTTATTGTGATTTGTTGTTCTATATATGTATATGTATATATATATATATATAATATATATACTAGGGTGTTATTTTAAATTTTTAAAAAATTATGCTAAAATTACATCAAGGAGCATTACGTAGAATCTACCTCGGTATAGAATCATACAAGAAGGACTAACAATACTTCGTTTGTTTACCACTAGTGTAAAATGTCAATAAAACATTTATTAGCAATTATCTATTCACACTTAATATCTGTTCACTATATTAGGAAAAATTTGGATAAATGTTATAATAGCGTATTTTATTCAGATAGAGAGTATGTCTCCTCTCGGGAAATGGTTATTGGCGCCGGAAGGAAGTTCACCCCCTCAATCGAACGCCACCAATAAAACTTATTTGATACTGATTTGGAAGCATGGGCAATTTCTGGAACGCAGACACATCAGACATTTCACATCCATCAAGTTAGCAAATTTTATTCTGTCTTTTTTAACAAAAATAACTCTAAACAAGGATACTCAAAGTAATACAAGCCAGCAGGATTGGGTAAGTTAACTTTTTTTTTAATTAAGTTAAGTTAAAGTTAATAGCCTTGAAAATTTAACTTAATTAAAATACAAGTTAATCCATAATGAAATTAATTGAATTAAAAGTTAAGTTAATAAAAAAAAGTAATTGAAAAATTAAAAGTTAAATTTGGTCCGAACGAATAACCAAAAAAAAGAAAAAGAAAAAGTTTGACCATTTTACATAATTTTTCGTATTTTTCTTTTCTCGCATTATATTTATTAAAGAATCTGGTTATTTTTGTTCACAAGTAACGATTATATAATATAAAATTACTAAATTATATACTCATTATCCTCTCGCTCGTGTGTTTGAGGATTGACTTCAAAAAAATCAAATTAAAAGTTAATATAGTTACTGATAAAATGTAACTAAATTATATACGTTAAAAAGTTAAAAATCTAAAATATAACTAAGTTAAGTTGAAATTAATTAACTTTTTAATTTTTTAACTTAGCACTACCCAACCCTGCAAGCCAGTATTTGCTATTTGTCATTTCTAGCAATAATCTTTGAGATACATATAAAGACTTAAAACTAATCAATTAAAAATTGTATAATCAATTTTTATCTTATCAGTAGGTAGATTTGTTATAGCAGCACATTTAACTTAAAATTTATTTTACGAAAATATTGAATTAGAACAAAAGTTTTTGTAACACTTCAAATTTTTAAACATAGTTATAGTAACTAACTGTAAGTTAAAAATGAACAAAATTTAAATTTTAAGAAGGATTTTCTTTATTTTCCAAAGTTTAAGTACTATGTCTTTTGAGTTTCTGTGAATTCGGTAATTTTTAAATACAGAAAACAACGAACTAGATAAAATGGGAAACTTTCTTCTCATTTTGTGGATTTACCAAGTGTCCCAAAAAACCTAGTGAACATTTTCAACTTTCTAACGTGAAAGCTTAAAGTTTCCTTTACAAAATCGTTTTGTTTAAATGTTTCTAAGATTTTTTGTTACTGAATAATCGCGATGAGTCTTATCGCGAATTAAAAAAAAGAAACATGTCGACTTTAATTATTCATAATTCTGTTAAAAATCGTTGTACCGCAATTTAAAACAAAATTCTTAAAACTGAAACTTTTTGTTCCAAACCAATAAAAATTCATTCTAAATCGATAAGAAATTATATCAATCTTCGGCTAAAAAGACGGTAATCGGTAAAATTGCGGTCACGCGACTTATGCCTGTTTCTATCAATGTAGATTAACATTAATTTCAGTTCAACTTGCTCTTCATGTTTATCTCATTCTTAAAATCAGAAAAAATGAAGAGTTAGTTGAATCAGGATTAAAATTAAACTACATTGGTAGAAACAAGCAGCGTATCTTCAACTAAAATCCAATTCATTCAATCTCAGCACTATTAAGAATAAAATTATTAAATTAATAAAATTATGTTTAATATATCGAAAATAGAATAAGAACAACGAACTGTATACTAGAAATTTTGTCTTCAGTGATTCTGCCAATCGGGTAACAAATTAATCGGAGTTTGATCGAAGTCGTCTTTACTTCCCAGTAAGAAATGACAATGGAATCGACATCGAATCAATGTCGACATCAAATCGACGTCGATTCGACGTCAATTCCATTGTTATTTCTCACTGAGATTTCACAGCAAGCATCAACAGAGATTTACAAAATCGTATATTTTAGGTTTTCGCCATGGGATCAATGTTCAGTGCAGAATTGCATGCTAAGTTACGATGAAAAGGATCTGCATCGAGCGGACGCAGTAGTATTTCATTTACATTTCACGAGGAATTCATCTGAATTACCGGCGAGAAGCCGGGTGAATCAACGGTGGATCTTCCTGACAGACGAGTCACCCTTCCACACGTTTTTATACGGTCCTCAAAAACTGTCGAACTACGATGGTCTGTTCAACTGGTCCATGTCATACCGAACGAACAGCGATGTGCCGGTTCCCTATGGAAGAACAATACGAACCTCCGAAAACTTTCCGACCAAACATTGGGACACTATTGTGAGAACTTCCAAGACCAAACTGGTAGCTATAATGGGCAGCAACTGCGGTGGTCGTAACGGACGGTGGTCCTACGTGAAGGCACTCAAGTCGTTGCTTCACGGTGACCTGGACATCATCGGAAAATGCCTGAACGGCAACAAAACCATTTGTCCTGGCCATTTCGACAAGGACTGCGCCGCTTTGGAGTCATATAAGTTCTATCTGTCGTTCGAGAACTCCAATTGCCGAGAGTACTTGACGGAGAAGGTGTTCTGGAACGCGTATCGCAAATTTGCGGTTCCGATAATAATGGGAGCGTCACGGCAGGACTGTTTGCGATTGTTGCCACCGCACTCCTTCCTCCACGTGGACGATTTCGCGGACACGAACGCGCTCGCCGATTACATCAGGTATCTGGACCGCGACGATCAGCGTTATTTTGAATACCACGAGTGGCGCAATCATTATCGAGTGATCAACGAGCACGGCTACTTCGGCAGCGTCTCCAGGCACTATTGTCGCATATGTGAGGCGTTGCATTACAACCCCGCCGTGCCGAAGGTCTACACGAATCTCGAAGACTTTTGGAACAAGGAGAGAGACTGCGTTCCAGCGAGCGCTTAGAAAGTACAAAGAAAGCAAATTTTTTTTGCTTTTTAACAACTAACGTCAAGTTTCCTGCTTTAACACGTGTTTACTGTGTCTTTCTCGTCCACGTTTATCGGCGCTGGTTGTCCGAAAGCAGAAAATCTGCTTCCTTTGTACTTATTGCTGCTTATATCCCTAGGCTATTCTCTGCGATCTAGTCCTTAAAGTGTGTATAGTCGTGAAGTGTAGATGAATTAATACAGATGAATCAATGACTTGGAAACTTTAGCAATCGACGGCATCCGTGGTGAACTGTCGAAACTTTTAAATGCATTTTAAATTTATAGAAATTGTGGAGAAAAAGACAAAATTATTATTGTAAGTCGATATAATTATTATCAATTTAATATTCCTAATTACGATAAAAAAAGTTCCTGCATTTCTTTAAATAAAAAAATGGAAGAATTATTTATAAAATCCTTAAAAATTAGCTATATATATTATTTCAATATAATTTATTTAATATAAGCAATAATGTTTAATAAACGCTTCTGTGTGTATATTATAGATATAAAATAAAACTAATTAATTGTACATTAAAAATACATGATAAATATTATAATTTTAGTTAACGATTGATACATTAAAATGTCTGCGTGTTAAAAATAGGCCTGTTCTTTTTAGCTAAACGTCCTACATGTTCTCTCTTTTTTTCCAGCGTAGAGAGAAAAAGAGCAAAGACGAACCATGCAAGGAGTTCAAATGAAAAGAACAGATCTAATTATACCCCTATATAGATTCGTATTTGCCGCTTGAATTGGGAGACCTGTGCGTATGAGAATATTTGATGGCTATGACGCATTTTGTTAAAGTCCGCGGAAAATCTTTCGGATCGATACGAAATGTATCCAGAAGAATCCCCTCTCATTTACGCGTTCGTTCAAATTTGGAACGTTCGTTAATGGTTCCTTGATCCTTGAGAGAGTCTTTCCGCAAGTTTTTCGAGATTTCGGGAATCGCATTTACGAGGAGGGAGACGAGTTGACGCGAGCCGTGATTAGGAAAAATAGGGATTAGGGAAAAAAAGAGAGAACAAGACTCGTGAAAGCGCACGATGCAACGCTAGACGGTGACGCGTTGACGTCGTCACCAGCGGCGAGAGAGACGGTGCACGCGCAGCGGAAGTAGAGAAGCGATAGACGGCGACTCCGTACGTTGCAAATGGCAGACGGTGCGTGATATACCTGGGTAGAAAACCGTCACTTTTTTTGCGTCGCGTTCCTTCGTGACCGTCTAGTTATTCAACGAGGAAGCGGACGGAGCCGTCCCGTAGCCGCACATCGCGTCGCGTGCACGTAGGTCACGTCAATCGGATCCCTAATTAGCGGGAAGGTAGCGGGCCGGCGAGCGAGCGGGCGAACGCCTTGGAAGATTGGACGAGAAATCCGTGGTACACCTCAGGATCAAACGACCCCGAACGGAGAGACGGACAATGGCGAGACTGGTCAATGTTTGGCGAGACGACGAGCCGGTGAAGCTGGCCAGCAAACAAATGCCGCTGATCGTCGACGAGAACCTGACGGTGAGCGCGCGCGCACGCCCGCGCCCGCGACGCCAATTTCCTTGACCGTCAACCGGCGCGACTCCTGGAGCACGACGACGATTTCGCTCTACGGAGCGTTCACGCTCCGTACGCGACGCCTTTAACTGAAAACACGTTACAGCCCAGGTGTTAGAGAGGGGGAGAAAAAAAAGATACAAGAATGCTAGGTTGCGATTTTGAAGAATCCGGAGTTCTTTTGTCACGATCAATCTGCGATCGTACGTTGTCAGAACGTCAACCGGACACGTCGTTGCCGACTGCGATAGAACGAGTATAACTCGACGATTATCGTGTTTCTCACACCTGCGTTGTAGACATATTCTTGTAGGCGATTTTTTTGTACTTAATTCGTTTATCAATTATACCCTTTGCATAAGATAAATAACGTTATTGCTTATTATTATTAATAAGATTGTTTTCTTTATGTCACATTGGAGAGAATATTCTTAGCCAAGCCAGAACGTGTCGAGCTTTAACTTTGCCGTTTCTAATTGTCATCAAGTCGAATGTGATTTGTTAGTTGATCTGTGAGATTTCCTATGAGATTAATTTGTCACTGTGTTTTTTAGATGATTATGGATATAACTGGTTTGGGAGCTATTTGTGATAATCCCTCGATCAACGGTAAACAACTGGATGAGTTTACGAAGAAATTTGCTTCACTCACAATGGAAGAAATCAAAGCATCTTTTGCAGTTACTTGCAAGAAGATAGTTGAAATCTTGAGCGCTGCAGAACCATGCGTCGGCTGCCGAAGAAGGTGATTGTCTCTTTTATTAGAATTGAAAATAACTTTTTATTAGAATGATACACATTGTTGCTATTGTACTATATAAATACTCGTTCCCACTAATACAGATTAATTTTAATCTTAACTTACTCTATCTTTTTCTAGTTTTAAGAATCAGAAAAAGGTAAAGAGTAAATTGACAGTGGATCATTTATGTCTCGAGTTAATTTTCATCATTTTAACAAATGTACAAAAACTAATCCTTAATTGTCGCTGTGGATCCATTAAATCTATCAAATTTTTCCACATCTATCAATCTTTAACATGCTTTAAATAAGGATCAATGTAATACTAATTTTTAGTTTTTATTGTTTTGATTAAAACTAGACAAATGAGAGTCTAAACATCAAAAAGATATAATAAAAATGTTTCCAAGATTAATGGTTTCTTCATGACGTCAGTGATTCTTCAATATATTTTAACATCTTTACAAAATATTTATAAGGTTGTGTATTTTAAAAAATTGTGTATAAATATTATAATTACTTGATGCGCCTAATTTTTCGAAGGAGAGGAATGTGTAAGAATGATCCAATCGTATGTAAGGGTTAAAATTAATCTATATTGGTGCAAAACAGGCATAAATAGCAGTGAAATATTCCATGTTTAGTGTTGAAAGACTATTCACCGATCTGATGAAGTCAGGACATCCTGCGTTAGATCCTCTGGTTATCACTCCCGATGGTGTACTTTCTATAAAAGATGACGTTTTGAAATCGCCTCAACAGCTCTGTACATTGTTACATGGACACAGGTATGGAAATGATCGCGAGAATCTCAGTCCAAACACATTTATGGAAGAGCTATTTACATTTACTATTTACATTTCTGCAGCACTAGGTTAAATAATTTAATGGAAAAACAACAAAGAAATAGAAAATCTCAACGATGTGTACTGCATACTCTGGAAATTCAGCGATTGCCACCGATATGGAATTCTTGGAGGGAAGTGTGGGATTGCATGGAGCTACCATGTCGGCAGGAATTGACTTTAATAGAGACCGATACGCTTGATGAAGCTTTAGATACCTATTTGCGTAAACATAGGTATGTAATTTTACATAGATTATCAGTAATTGTTTTATAACACAATTTTGGTGATCAGATTTTGCGCCGAGTGTCGCAACAAAGTGCTATTGGCGTCGTCTCTTCTGACACGAGAACCCGAACCTATAAAAGAAAAAGGTTACGTAGCAGTTTTATATTCTGGAATTAAGCGTTGCTATCGCGATCATCACGTTCATTTACCACCCATCACGGAATATATGACCACTCTTCTTGGTCGCGCACAACCATGGGCACTTATGGGAAGGTACAGATTTTCAAAAATACATTCTCTGGAACGTAATGTTTCGTGGAAAGAGTAATAGAGATGTTTCCGAATTTCAGAGAGCGCCATGCGAAAACGTTGGAAATTGCTCAAGAAGAAGTACTTACGTGCTTAGGTATATGTATCGCGGACCGACTACACAAAATACATCGACGAATGAAGGAGGAAGAAACTGTGTGCAAAGTATTAGCTGCTGTTGCAGTGGATGCGTTATCCAGAAACTTTCAGGTAACAAGATCTTGTATAATAATATCCTCTACATGGTATTAGAAAATCATATATTTACGTATAACAGACGCACCATGCTTAGCGCCGAGACACTGCCGTGTCTCCAGATTATTCTATAATAAATATTTTGATTTGTTTAGTCGGCAATTGAAAAGAAACAAGGTATTTCTCAATTGGAATTATTCTACAAGCAAGTTGCAAAAGAAGAACTAGCGAAACAGCATAAACGTGAAAAATTACGTCTTAAACGTAAGAAGAAGAAGGGACGTCGCAACGAAACGGAGGAAAAGGAGAACTCCCGTGATGTATGTTTGAACTTGTGTGCAAGACTTGATTTTTTTTTTTAAATTTATTCTTAACTTCTCACGGGTCATATTTATGTTTTATATATTAAATAAACATGTTTACTTGCACGCGTGATTAAGTTGTATATTTTATCGTAGTGTTCAAATGAGAGATCACAAAGTGATTCCCCATGTACCTGTGTAGAATCAAAGCCGACAACGCAGAACATCAATCGGCATAAAGTATGAGACTTACTGAATTTTACATACATATGTGCGTCTCTGTATACTATCGCTTTCTTTTGCTTTAGTTGCAGGTCCTAGATCCAAAAAACAAAGGTCCGCCGATGTGTAAATGTCCAGATTGTTTAAAGAAGCCAAAAATACATAGTATATCACAATCGCAAAGTAAGACAGAACTAGCATTCCCTGTGAAAAAGGGTTCACAGAAAGTTAAAAAGAATACCTCCGAAACAAAGAAAAATCTTAATACAAGTCAATCGAAGCAAAATAGTACACCTTGTAAACAATTATCTCAGGAGGATTCATCCGATGTTTGCGAGTCGTGTAAGGTAACTACAATCGTCAATTTCATACTGCTGTCATGGATGTATTAAGTTTTCTAAATAAAACGGTCTTTTATATTTTTTTTTTCTCACGCTAAGGAGGGTGAGAAAATCGATGAGACTCAGTGGCGTTATGACGACAATTGTAAAGATTCCATGACTAACGAGCTGGTAGATGCGTGGATAACGGAGCCGAGCGAAAACAAATATACTACGTGGATGGTAATGAAGAAACGTTTCGAAATGTCCGAGAGAAAAAACCACACCTCAAGCGAACAATCGTCTCAAGATTGCGGATACTCTTCCGAACATAATATCAGTAGTTCTTCTCTTCCTAGCACACCGGAAGGTTCTGAAGTAGCTTGTAATGATGAATGGTGTGATCATGAAGGAACTTGTCATGATAAATTTAATCATTCCAATTCTAGCATCTCTTTATTGCAAAAGAAAGGTCCAACACTTACACAAATGTTGAAGGTAAATTTAAGATGTGATAATCTAAATATTTAAAGATTCGTTTTCTCTATAAAGAAGCTTAATTTCGGTATGACAACTGTTTAGGATTCCTGTTTTTCTGACGACGACGAGAAGGAGAGTTATATTCCAGTGGAGGAAGTATTAGAATTTAAGTCGAGAGTATGTCAACTCACGGAAAAGCGGCTAGAACTCCGGCAAATACTTAGAGAACGTTTTGCTATGTTGTGCAGCCATCAGAAACCACTTAGCATTCTTCATTAAGAATTCCTACTACTTATGGTAATATATCTCCATCTTTTTCTTCTTTTTTTTTTACTTTGATTTACTGTTAGTAGTGAGACACGAATGTAATAGATGTATTTTGAAGAAACTGTTATCATTCGAAGTCGACCTGATGTGAATAAAATGCTGAATATATGTAATTAAGAAGCCAAAAACATTATACAATACTATTTATCTCTACGTGCGAAAATTGCATCTGAAAAATAAAAAATACTGGAAGATTGAATAGTTTCATATCTGATGTTAAACAATAACGTCGAGAGAACTTTGAAAAAAGTACAGAACACACACGTAAATTGAGATACCATAAAATTAGTATACGGATCAACTTGAATTGATCTATATTGATGTATATCATCTTGAAATTGATTGTATAGATCTTTGCAATTTAAGCAAGTAAGTAGATATTTTGAACGAACATGCCTTGGCCGTGAAAATATGGCAGATCTGATTCCGCAGTAAATGCAAGTTGTTAAAGACAAGTTTTTCAGTGATTTGAAAAGTATTGTATTTTCTTGAAAATCTTTATTTTCAAGACTGTTTACGCGGCGATATGACTATGGTGAATTCGTGTCAATGTTGTAACAAAAAGAGATGCGATATAATTTTGTCGGAATCTTAATATTAAAATCAATGTTGCATTCCATTATAATATATATATACATATATTTTATTATTCCGATGTATATCCTCTCTGTGTAACTTCTATTACACGCACTGTAAAAATATTCTATAAAAAGAATTATTGTCGTAAAATCGTACACATATATATTGTATGTTGCATAAAAGTTATTAAAAATATTTAAGTCGCTATCCATCTGGTAATCAGTTGTGTAAAATTCAATTCGTCACCGAATTTGCTTCTCTTAGATTTTTTATACATATTTACATATCAGTGTATATTTACAGGAGCAGCGCCTCCTTATTTATCAATTGAACAGAAATGTTAAGGGTCCACAGATCATCTTTTTAGGATTTTATGTGTTTATTCTTGAATATTTCAAGGAATGACTAGTAATTAATTATACTTGTAACTTCAAATTAGGTTTGAATTGATAATTGACATCTTTTTTTCTTTTTACTCTTAGCATCTTTGTGGAGTTCGCATCTTTATGGAGACATGCTGTATCTTTTCCAAGCTAATGAAGATTGCAAAATAATGTAACTTCTTTCATCTTTTAAAATAATAATTTTTGTTCTCCACTAACTTTAGAAATCTTTACCTTTCAAAGTTCATTATTGAAATCCTTTTGTATTTCAAAGAGTGATTATAATATTCTTTCACTAGAGAGATAGAATACACATTTCCTCTTGCACTTAGTTGACATATTGTGTGAAGCACAAGCACGCGTTCGTACCACCGAAGCCGAACGCGTTTTTCAGAGCCGTTCGACGTGTCGTCGTGTTCCATTTTATTTTCGTATGCGGCGCAAATCTCAAATCTGTCTCCATATTTAAGTTGTGCAGATTCAACGTAGGCGGTATAATACCCTCCTTGATCGCCAGGATCGTGAAGGCGGCTTCCAGGTTGCCGGCAGCACCCAGCAGATGACCATGTGCCCCTTTTGTGCTCGTAATTGTCACGTTTTTGCTGTGTTCGCCCATTAGTGACTCGATCGCCTTCACCTCGATCGCATCACCCAACGGCGTAGATGTAGCGTGCGCGTTTACGTGCGTCACTTCCGAGGTCTCGATACCGGCGTCCTTCAATGTTCGATCCATTGCCAATAGCGCACCAGTGCCATCCTCGCTAGGTGCTGTTATGTGTGATGCGTCGCCAGACAGACCGTAGCCCAGCACCTCCGCGTAGATAGATGCGTTTCGGGCGAGCGCGTGATTTAGCTCCTCCAGAACCAGTATCGCGGCGCCTTCGCCCATAACGAAACCATCGCGATCATGATCGAAGGGCCGTGACGCCTCCCGTGGCATGTCGTTCTTCGACGTGCTCAACGCGCGTAGCCGGCAAAACGCGGCTATAGCCAGTGGACTGATACATGCCTCTGCACCGCCGCATACCATCACACTTGTCTCGCCACCACGGATAAAGCGGAATGCATCACCTGGAAGATGATTCATTATAATGGTTTCTCGGATATGATAAGAGCATTAATTAGAACAGCGATCATGTAATTTTTTTTCCTAAAGCGGAAACATGAAAATTATCATTGAAGATAAAGGAGAAATTTTTCACTTCATGTTTTGATTATAAAAAAATCACCTAATTAAAAATTAAGTATGTGTAAGTCGGCTCTGGGAATAAATCAAATAATAAGATGATATTTAAAAAAATTCCCAAGAACCAATGCGAATATTAGTGTGCAATGGATTTATTACAATGACATTTATATATTCAACAAATATAATCGGTAAACTTTTCGATCAGTATTGTTAGTCCTCCTTAATGCTGTTAGTGTAATAAATATAATGACGTTAACAAAACATCGCAAATTACATTTGTTGATTATGTAAGTGTCATTGTAATAAATCCATATTGCGCGCGTTGGCTCTTTCTAGCTTCTTAAATTGTTTTATTATTTAAAAAATTACATAATCGCTATATCCAGAGTCTATCACTTTTGCTGTTTATTTACCAATAGCATGCGCGCCTGTCGCACATGCAGTCGATACTGAATGATTGGGTCCACGGAAACCATACTTTATACTAATCTGACCAGCAGCCATGTTCGGCAATATCCTTGGCACGAAGAATGGACTGATTTTGCTGTATCCCTTTTTCAGAGCTTCGTATGTCATGCACACGTCCACTAGGTCTATCATGCCGATTCCTACAGAGACTCCAGTGTCACGTTTATCGGCTTCATCGGTTGGTTTCCAACTAGCATCTGCTAGTGCTTCCTCTGAAGCTATCAATGCATATGCAGTGGCAGGGCACATTGTACGTAGCTCACTCTTCGTAAAGTAGGAATCAATGTTGAGCTCATGAGAAGAGTTTCCTTTCGGTACCAATGCAGCTAATAAATGTAAACCAATTGTTATATAATTATTGCGCGCAATACAATTTTGAACGACAGTTATAATATTAGGTACTAGAAGTCAATAAATCTTGTTTACATATAGAATAATTGTATGTAAACAAATTTTAATATGAGTGCAAGTTTGTAATAGTACTGTCAAAAATTGCTCACCTACTTTACACGGTAGCTTGTCGTAATCCGGTTCGGAAAGCCGCACAATTCCGCATTTAGAGTCGATAAGAGCCTCCCAAGCGTTTCGCGTCCCGACTCCTAAGGGACACACAATTCCTATCCCGGTAACGACGACACGCCGCTTGGACCTCGCGGCGGTCGCCAATGATCGGCTAACGTGCAAAAGTGGAATGGGCATCGTGATTTTCGAGAG
>NW_017256500.1:3729380-3784386 GCF_001594055.1 Mycetomoellerius zeteki
GCTCTTCAATAATTAGCGCAATATATATGTCGTTAATGATCGATTTGTCATGATCGTCAAAATGTAAAATGCGTTTAGAAAGTACACCATAAAACCATTGAGGTTATGTTATGTTACTGTACCACCAGCTGTGCGCTATCCAGCGCTGTTGAGGCTGCATTCGGAAATATCACCTGGGTACCCCCGTGTATCATCTTATCCTTGTTTAACATTAGGTGAACAACAAGGATACAATGATACACGGAGGCATTCGGGTGATATTTCCGAATGCAACCCGACTGTGCCAAGTCGGACCAAGTATCTGTAATGCCGTAAATAAACCGATAGACCTGCTTTATCAATGTTTTGAAAAATGTTTTATTGTTGAATCTTTTAACCGTTTCTGTGTTTTAAATGTAATATTACTATTAAATCTCTTAAATAATATGTCATGTCTTAAAAATGTTAGATATGTAAAAAAATAATTTTTTTAAATTAAAATTATTTAATAATTAAATGAATAAAACATGTAAAATATATTTTATTAATTGCTGCGACATTAATGTCATTTAAATGTTTTTTAATATTTTAAATGTATAAATCTTTTCTTGTATAAAAAATCTTTTTCCAAAGTTATATTGGCATCTTAAGACATTATTTAAAACAATTTTTAAAATATAAATATCAATCTTATTTTATATTTAAAATTTAAGACATAAATAAGGAGTCAAAAATGATTTTTAAAATTGCTGACGCGCTTTCTCTTTCAAGTATATCAGTTTTGATCTGTTTTAATCTTAGCGTTACAAATACAATAACTTATGCGAAATGATTACAAGAGCTTGAAAATGTATGATTTCATTATTGAAAGTATAATAAAATGAAATATGCAGAGAATACGATTAAAAACTTTATTTTGGTTTGCTTTGTAATTGGGAAAAATATATATATATTTATACATATACATATATATGTTGTATGTACCTGTAGGAACTTTGGGCTACAGATTATGTCAGGGACAGTCATCGTATGGGGTAACATATTAATTTAAAAAAATGTAAAACATGCGAATATGTTACCAATGGAATAAAAAAACATCTTACTGCTATACTAAATCTAACGTTTTTTTTGTTAAATTTACATGTACATATGCATTGGTAACAAATATAAAATGTTGCATGTGTGATACATTCGTCTCAATATACGCAGGCCTGAATTGTGTTCACGCAGTCTGCATTTTTCTGCGTGAAACTCATGTAAGATCACGAAGGTTAAGAAAATAACTGGACAGAGCTTACAGTAAATTTTTGAAAACAATGGATTTTAAAGGAACTGAAGTTATATAAAGAAAGAAAGAGAGAATGAGAAAAAAGAGAATATAAAAGTATATATTCCCATACAGTATAAAAGTTACAGCAACAATGCTGCAACATTGCAGCGATATTGCAGCGTTATTGCAACGATATTGCTGTACGTTCTGTGCTGTATGAGTTATTAAAAAAAGAGAATATTTTATTTTTATGTTTTATCTCGAATAGAGAATCGAATTGATAATGCATATATTTCTTTATGTAACAATATATCTCAACAAACTCTAAATTACAAATAACATACTTGTTAGTTGTAATTTCCCACTAAACAATATAACTGTAATATAATATTGTTATATTAGTTATATTGTTGAGTGGTACACATTACAACACGTAAGTTACATGGTGTTAACTTGGTGTTTGCTAGGATAACATTTATATATGTATATATAACAAAATGAAAGGATTTATATTATATAAACAACCTATATATAATCAAAATGTTGCTATATGATATATATATATATATATATACATATACATATACATATATTCAAATATATGTACTAAATATTTAACATGGAGTACTTAATATTCGTGTCTTGTTTGTTGATTAAATACTCCGTCCAGCAATTTCTTATGCCTACAATGTCTACATGTAAACGAAGAAAAAAACAGAATATAATCCATATCACACTACATGTAAAAAAATGCTCAAGTTATTTCTCTGACTTGAGCGTCCATGTCAAGGTCAATTATGGAAAATGAATCTTACATATAGGGGCGGATTGAATAAGCGGAAAAAAACTACCTATGTGGATATATATTTTGAAATAATTAATCATTTGCGGACAATGTCTAGCAATATAAAAGTCATAGTAAGTCATCGCAAGTCAATTTTATCGGAAATTTGTTATAATAACAACAATCAGAAATTTGTTATAATAACAAAAGTAAACATGTTTTTATAACAAATTTAATCCGTTTATTATAACAAATATTAATTTTACATTGTTCAATTAAATTTATGATTTCTACAATTTTTCTGAAAAATAATTTCTAATAAAAAGTAAACAGAAAGTATCTCTCGATATCTTTCAGAGAGCTGACGGCCAATCCGCCCCCGATCTTACACATGGCACGCGATTAATCGACGTTCTAAAATCGACGCTGAATAACTCTCTTAAATTGTATAAAATTATATACAGCATCGCGTTACATAGTATTGTGCTCCACTCCCACAAAGCGCCACGAAATTATTTATTCTTTCCCGCTCATTTTTCGAGCATTCAAAAATTTTCGACTAGTGTATGTAGTAAAATCTAAAAGAAAAAGAATTATACATAACACACGAGGCTCGTTAACCAATGGCATCGATTATCGCGTCATCGAAATTTTCGTCATCGAAAGAAGACAATTTTCTTCATCTAAAGCTCGAGCAAAGTGCAAGAAAATTCACGAATTCGTTCTGCAAAGAACAGAACGTGATAGCGTGAAACCTCCTTTCAAGATGGGAGATCAGTAAATGCTTGTGATAAATAGGACGACATCATCCATTCACTTCGACAAGGATCTTTCCAATATTACATCAATACGATACACACACGATCCCTTTTCGATTCTCTTCGCATCTCATTTGTCTCTTAATATGAATTATATCCTTGAACCTCCTTCCTTGACTAGATTCGTACTCAGTTATGTTGATATCTCTCGCCTGATGCCATTGTATGCACCAGACATGCAGGGATCTCGGGAGTTAAACGTTGGTCTTTGTTTTGCTATTCTCGGGCTCCGGCGGACAGTGATCAGAGTGTGTTGCCCATGCAGCAAGCTATCGATATTAAAAAAAAAAAAATACAATTCGTTATTATTGATGGTCATTAACGTAAATCGTAAATATGTAAAAATGATACATCATACGTAACTGTGCACTTGACATGACATGTACCTGACATGAACGACTACAATACCACTGATTTCCACAACCGGCGCAAACAAACTGTGCGGGTCGAATTATGCATCCCTGACATTTTGGTGGAGCATTTGGTGAAGGTGGATTGTCCTTCACTATTTGTTTACCATCTCTTCCAATCACTGAGTTCCCTTTCCTATCATCAATTACCGATGTTTCGTCCTCTACATCCTCCTAAAAGTTCAATGAAATAGTTAAATATGCACAAGAGAACGTGTTATTAACAAATTAAAAAAGAAATTTACCACTTGAATTAAATCGTTGGAGTGAGATTGCGCGGGAGTGTTAACAACGGGGGTTATAGTTATCTCTGTGCGAGCCTGGAAAAAATATCTTACATTACCAAAAAAAGATAAATTTACTTCTCGCCTAACTACTTACTTTACCCGAGTTTTTCAAGCTTTTATCTCCTAAAAACTTGTATTATTTATTTTTATAAATTATTTACATTATTTATATGCTCTTATTGCTATTTATTTATATAAATTATATAAAATCAATTACGCTGCTAGATATTCAAATGGTGTAATAATCATATCGTTTAAGAGAAATTGCATTTTATGCTAACGTAAATTATGAAAAAAAGAATAATTAGAAAAAATAAAAAAAAACAAAGAACCTTGGAAGAAGACAGGAGATCATTTATAGAAACCATATTAGAGCCTTGGTATGTCTGCAAAAGGTGTTGAGTCGTGGCGCTTGGCTGCGACATAGACGCTGACGTCGCTGCCGCCACCGCTGCCGCTGCCGCAGCCGCCGGAGAACTCCTTTCTCTTTCAGGCGCAGTGAGTAATCTTGCTAAAGTAGGTGAAAAAGTCGAGGATCTTGGCGTTTGAGCTTTTGTTAGAATTCCGTGGAGCAACGAGCCGGTTGGCTGAGACGTATTCTGGGTAGACGAAGGTGTCACAGGATGAAGCGTCACATCTGGATAATTCTGCGGTACCTTGACGGGTTCACCTAAAAATATAATGTTAGAGCATAGTTATAGTTTGGTGATTATCAAAATCGAATAATTACAAATTGCCTCTCTTTAGCAACAAAAAATATAAATTTAATCAATTAAAAAATTTCAGAAACATATTACCTTGCTGACTCAGTTTAGCAAATTGTACTAGCATGTCTTTATAGTTCATGGGATCGTTCGTGCTTGGATTGCTCTTGCACGATTCTGTGCTAGACGGTCTTGAATCAGCATTATGTCCAGTTTCAACCATGGCGCCGCCAGCACTGAGATTGATATTCACGTTTGAATTTCTTAATCGTCGACCTCTACAAATGAAAATGAGTATTGAAAAAATAAAGTTGTTTTTATAAAAGCACAGATATTTTAATGTTATTTAAGTTAGTATAATCAAATATTGCATATTATTAATGTAGCCTTAATCATTGTAGCATTAATCAGAATGAGAATCTCATTTCCTTATCTAAAATTATATTTGCTATAAAAATATGTTTCAATCGTTTAAAAAAAAGGATTGCGAATAATATTGCAGAATCGATTTTAGTATAAGAAATTATAGTAAGAAATTTGGAAAATGTATAATTTTTCGCATCTTTTATGCATAGCAAATAGAATTAAGGATAGTATACAGAATTGAACGAGCATAAATTAAAATGACAAAAGTTAAATTTATTGTTTATAATGTAATAATATTCATGGAATGTTCAGACTTTACTTAATCTTCCTCACCCATAAAAAGTTACACCCCATAAAATTAGTAAGAGTTAGTAAGAGATAAACAACATGGAAATTAATAACGCAAATGCAATTAATATAAGGATCATCTCATCTTCACTTACAGTAATGTTGATTATGTAACGCAATGACGATTGCGTCATATTGTCATATTTCATAGTAATGAAATAACAGAGGTTCTATAATGCCATAAACAATTATGTCATATTGATAAAACGAAGCTATATTAGTGTCCATATCTTAAATCAATTCTTCGGTTGACAGCGAGAAAAAGTGGAGTCTCAATATGAATTAAAATAAATAATCTCAGTCGATGATGAGATGATTATTAATTGAACGTCCACTAGTTTTTTTAAAAAAAGTGCGTATGCTACAAATAAAGTTAGTAAGTTGAAACGAGTTTATGTAAATTAAACATTATTAAAAGATATAAATAAATTAATAAAATAGATGTTACACTTACAGAGAATTGTGAAGGTAAGATGCAACAATATATATATAACTGTGCAAATATAATGTGCAGAAAAGAAAAGACGGTAATTTGTAAATGTAAGTCGTCATTCAAATGTGGTGCAGATTTTGATTTTGCTCGTTTTTTAAATTGAACATTATTACATTATAAACAATAAATTTAACTTTTGTCATCTTAATTCATGCTCGTCCAATTTTGATCTAGTATGCCATCCTTGATTCTATTTGCTGTGCATAAGAAATTATGTTCAAATTATATTTCTCGGATATTATCGAAAATTATATTGCACCCATATCGCGCTAATGTGACGTAAATTTATTTTTCAAACATTTATGAAAATTATTTTGTTGTGAGTCGTTATTTATATAAATTTTGTGATAAGTAAAACCATATTTTTTCCTTCTCCCATTCTGTCATTTATAATTAATTTACCTCCTTGGTACGGTTTCTGGATGCTTAAGCCTGTGGTCGGCAATAATGGATCTGACATCCACTATTGCACCTTGACGGCCTTCTCCGATCTGTCGACTTTCCGGACTCGACACCTCATTTTGTTTACGATTGCTCTCGCCATTGGTTTTCGGAGGAGTCGCTCGTTGTTGCGAGCTAGCTTTCGGGGTTTTCTCTTTCTTCGAACCCGATGAATCCGAAGATCTCTCGCCTAGATCCTCCTTAGGTTCGAAAGATCTCTCCTTCGATACGGAATTGCTGCCGTTGTTCTCCCATTCGGTCGAACTCACAGATGATCGTGGCGGTAAAGTTTCCGACAACTGACCGTCATTTTCCATGTAGGCTGTCGTTTGTATCTTCCTTTCGAGCCTCAGGTATGCCTCCTCTTTGAGTTTCCTCTTCCTCAAGATCTCATTCCATTCCATTTCTTTGGCATGTGCTAAATTTTCAAGTGTCTGCAGATAAAAATTAATGAAAATGCTTTAAAAAAGAGTGGTTTTACTCTTCATGAGAGATCACAGCTCCAATACTCACCAAAATATCGGCTCGCAATCGATCGGCTTTTGCCACAAGGTCTTCGATAGTTTCGTTGTTGTCGCCCACAATACTCGAAATGTATTCTTCTCGTGTGTAGTTGTCGCGAAATTTCTTCTTGGGAGGATTTCCTGCGTGAGGTGAGACTTGCAGAGTAGACTTCCGTTTTCTAATCTCAATCGGTTCAGACCCTGCTTTAACATGACGCGGCTGCACGGCATCACTCGGAGTCGTTTCACTTTGTCGTGACGTACTCGCAAGCAGCTGTCTACCCTTAGTGTTCGGAGTCTCAGTGTCGCAGCGCGATTCGTCCTTCTTCTTGCGTGGGCGACCCACCGATGCCGAACGGCGACGATCTGGATGTCTTGTCGTCCTCTGCGGTATCCACCTTTCGCTTACTCTCGGTCGTACCCTCCATCGCATGCATCTTGTTTAAACTATATAAACATACAATGATACTTTTATTTAGAATTCTTTATTTAAATCTACTTCAGAATTTTATATCGAAATTCAAGATAGAATTTTAATTATAATTTCAAGTATCGTATAGTATAATATAAAAAATATTTATATATACATCAACGAAAAATCAAAAATACATATATACACACACATATGTGATGTAAGATATATTAAAATATGCGATATACAATATTATGAATAGAAATCTACCCCAAAATTTAACGTAAATTACAGATCCTCTAAAGCGGATTCAATATGTATTTTATGCGTTTAGTACCTATATGTGCATTTTGTATTGCAAATGCTCTTTGTATGACGATCGCACATGAAATTATAAATAGAACTCTTGTCACAAATTTTAAATGCCCAAAGTGGACATCAAGAAGATTAGAAAATTGGAAATCTTGAAATATCAAGATCAAATCGATTGTATCAGGTGATTATTCTTGACAAAATATAACTTGGATCTCGCACCGAGTTTATTATAAATATAGCAATAGAATGAAACGTGACATAGAAATAATATTAGAAACATTATGAGAGGTTTCTTTTTATAAAATGTCTCTGGTCGAGAAGATCAAGTATGCAATATATAATCATTTAGGAAACTGCTTTCTCTAATTTTTTTAACATAAAGTTTATTGAGGACGCAATTTATAATGATATAGAATAGATTAAACGATACTTTTGGTAAATATTTTCTCGCAAATACAAGAAAATGAAATATTTCGCTTTTGTTTACGGTGTTAACACGTTGTCTGGTTAGCGTTTGTTATATGCCTTATCATATACGACACAGTAGAATTTTAATGAGCATAAACGTATAATGATAAAATAATGTATATGATTAAATAGGACTTTTCTCTTTTCTTTATTCTCACAGGTATTGAATAATAGACTTCTTACTTTATATTTAACGATTTACGTCATTCGAAATATAACCAATAACTTATTTTTTTACAAGTATTTAAAAATTTTTAATAGGACTACGGTTTCCAATAATCATCAGGGCGTCACTGAAAAGTTAAGTACCGATAACCACCATAGCAGTTAACAGACCAAACTGTGCAGGAACAAATATTGCGAAAACATCGCGCATTATCTTAGTTATCAATAAATTCGAATGCATTGAGTAATAATCATTGTGATTGTTATATATTTTTCAATTAAATCTACTCGTGTTTTTTCCGAAGAACTCGATTATTTGTTTCCTCTTCTTCCTTTTTTTCTCGACGCGTGGCATATGTTAGTTCATTATTAAAAGATTGTCCCACCTGGACTTTCCAAACCAAAGTGTTCTCCTTGTTCCCATCTTATTCGAAAGAAATTGTGCACCACACACGAATATACGAGCGAACTTCTAAGATCCTCTAGCTAGAAGGCCGAATCCTGCAAAACAACCGTCCGCGAGAAACGATGACATTGATAAACCGATAAACATACACCGCAATAGAAGCGTCGGTCGGTCGACCTTGCCTAGAAAATAGTCGTTCACCGGGGGCCTCAAGGACGACGGCGCGACGTGGTGGTAAAACGCCACGCGCGCGCTATCGTTCCCTCGTAATATCGACGCTTATTAACGCGGTGCGATATACATGTTCTCACACATATATCACGGCGTAAATAAAATCTTCATATCACGACCTGATTAGCCAGCCGCTATAATTAGACGTCGCGCAGCTTAATCGGCACACCGTCAGCGTCCCGATTAATTAACGCGCGTAAGCGTCTTCACCAACTTTGCCATGGATAAGGGACGGGGGTGGGAGTAATCAAAGTGGTCCCCCTACTTCGATGCAATCGACAATTCTACGGAAATTCAGCGAAAGGACACCGAACTTGATGGGAAATAAATCTGGCGTGTCACGCTCATTTATTTATTTATAATCAGGAAAATTTATTTAAAAATTTATGGAAAATTCTTTAAAATATCCTCTTTTTCTCTTGTTTGGGCCAATGACCGCGAGATTTCCAATAAGATTCATATATTATAATTAATTAATCAAGTTGTCTTATTTCAACTTAATTTAATTATTGATAAAATTAAACAAAATTGATTTGTGCAGTAAAATTTAATTGAATTTTACGATTACTTACAAGCGCATGTTCATAACGTATAAAATATTCAATAAACAACGACAATAAATAAATAAGAGAAACAAATATATTTTTCCTGTTTGGAAAGATTGATAACGTTGAGGTGGAAAGAAAGTCTGTTTCTCTTGACGCGATCACTTTCAAAATATTTTTCACAGATATTTATAGCATGCTTTCTTAAAGTAGATATGACCATGATCCATTTGTAACATTGTTCCGGTTCAGTAGAAAGAATAAATTATAGATAGCAAGTCACATAACACACATGTTGCATTAACGATTCTTTCAACATAATTGAATTTTAATTACAAATAAATTTTAATTACATAAAACCGTGTCTTACACATATAAAAAATTACCCTCATTTCTTGATTTATTTTTACTAATTCATCTCATATTATGGTATTTAACGAAGCAATAAAGACACATTAGCGATCTTTCTTTGTTTCCTTTGAAATTATTCAATAAATAAATTTAATTTGCAAGTCTCATCTTAATCTTTCACACATGTATATAAACACATAGTGTGGTATTCATAAACCAATTTTATTTTAAAAAATCCTTCTAAATGTAGTCTTAAAGTTCTATTCAGTGACACGACTAGATCGTACTCAAGACGATCTTAAATGCAAGGTTGCACTACGAATCCCCTAATTATTTATATGAGATTAGATCTTGGCTAATGGGTGCGTTCCGTTTTACGCATGATATGAGCGGTGTATCTCATCCTTGTTATTCCGAATGTTAATACTAGAACCCCAAGGATGCCCCGAGCTCTGTCAATCATTTTAATTTTTTTCTTTTAAAAATATATAGTATAAAATATAGAAAATATGTGAATATAATACAAATAATTCTAATGATAAATAATATAAAAATCAATCTTCATTAAGCGAAAACAAGGAAATTATTAAATTGACACTTTTGACAATTCCAGCAAAATATAGTGTCGGTGGTTCTATAATAGCGTTAAACAAAAAATAAAATAATTATGTGCATCATGCGTAAAACGAACCCATGTCATCACAATATTTGACAACACGCGTCTAACGGATCATTGTATAGTCAGAATGCAGGTACACAGAATGCATTCTTGCTTCCATCCCTCTCTCCTCTCACAATCATTTTCTCGAAGGGAATTGCCGATTCGTCTTCCGTGCCGTGGAACAGACGTCGTTGTTCGCGGGTACAAATTTACGAAGAGCTCGTCGTACAGATTTGTTAAATAAATAAAATAATGGTTATCTCACATTGTGTGACTGTGATATTATCAGACGCGTTTAACATTCCTGATATACATCGGCCGAATACTCAGCACGATGACT
The DNA here is from genome assembly GCF_001594055.1 of Mycetomoellerius zeteki. Lineage (NCBI taxonomy): Eukaryota > Metazoa > Arthropoda > Insecta > Hymenoptera > Formicidae > Mycetomoellerius > Mycetomoellerius zeteki. The sequence goes on from NW_017256500.1 coordinate 3,739,678, forward strand.
CGTCATGCCACGTTGACGTTATCGCAAATATATACCTCGATGTTGAATACGACATCGGCGAGACTACGATGTACACGTCGCATTGTCGTGTCGACGTCACAAGTAAAAAATCACAATATGAATCAATGAATTAGTTTATTAATATGACATTTAAACTCGGTATTAATATCGAATGAAGATGTATAAATAATATATCAATAAATAGTTTTACACTACTCACAAATCCGGAGTGATATCGACAGTGTTACTTTCAAAATAGTCTCCTTTCGAAACAATGACTTTCTTCCAGCGGTCCACCCATTTTCGGAAGCAGTCCTGGAAATCATTTTTTGGGATAGCCAACAGCGTCCTCGTCACATTTAGTTTTAAGTCTTCAACATCTTTAAATCGTTTGCGCTTCAGCTGATTTTTCAACTTAGAAAATAACCAGAAGTCACATGGGGCCACATCTGGACTGTATGGGGGTTGACGAAGTTGGACAATGCCATGTTTAATAAAAAAATCTTGAATTAGATCAGATGAATAAGATGTGTCATCATGGTGTAGCAGCCAATTTCCACTTTTCCACAAATGCGGTCGTTTCTTCTTCATTGCTTCACGCAATCGTTTAAAAACGTTCAAATAATGCTGTGTATTTATTGTGTGATCTTGTGGAGCATATTCGTGGTGTACAATACCTTGATGATCAAAGAAAACAGTGAGTATTGTCTTCATGTTGCTTCGATTCGCTTTCTTGGATCGAGACTCTTCTCTCGTCATCGATTGTGCTTTTTGAGCGACGCCATAAATCCATATTTCATCGCCAGTAATAACTCTTTCGATCAACTCAGGATCTTTTCTGATGAATTCTAGGATTTCTTTGACAACTTCAACTCGAAAATCTTTTTGATTTTGATTGAGCACTCGTGAAACGAGTTTTGCACACACGCGACTCATTTCCAGATCTTCAGTCAAAATTCGAGAAACACTATCACATGTGATTCCAAGGTCGTCTTTTAATTCTTGCACAGTCAAACGACTATTTTCATTGATTGCGACTTGCACACGTTCTATGTTTTTCGCTGTTCTCGACGTTCTGCTGAAAAGTCTGCTGGAAGGAAGATCAGTGTTCACTGAGACACGGCCATCTTCGAACCGTTTAAACCACCGTCTTATTTGTCCGTTACTCATAGAATCATTACCATTAGCTTTATGAATCATGTCGACTGTTTGGGAAAATGTGTAGCCAAGTTTTTGGCAAAATTTAATGCAAATTCTCTGCTCGACTCGCTCGGTCATTATAAATTGCTCGAAATTTTTGACGTTCACACAACTGTGTACTGTTGACAACTAACATTTATTGAGTCATGCTGCTTGGTGGATCTGAAAGCCCCCCCTAAATACCGAATATCTGTTTTCCATAATAGAGAATACCCAAGGACAAAGATATACACAGATCTGTTTCAAAAAAATATCCGACCTCTGCGTATATCTTTTTCCTTTGGCATCCTTCCTCTATTGTGGAAAACGCATTCGATATTTAGGGAGGACTTTGAAGACTCTCATCAAGCGGCATCACCCGACAGGCACAGCTGCTCAGTCGATAACGGTACGCAGTTATGAGTGTCGAAAACTCCAAGTCGCATTTCACAATGATCATACCTGCTCATTCATCTCACCTGATTCAAGATTTTTTGACTAAACACAGCATTGTCCAACTTCACCAATCTCCATACAGTCCAGATGTAGCCTCGTGTAACTTCTAGTTATTTTCTTTTGAAGGGCAAAAGATTTGACGATGTTGAAGAAATAAAACTAAATGCGACGAGGGAGCTGTTGGCTATCACAAAAAATGACTTCCAGGATTGCTTCCGAAAGGGGCTGGAAGATCATCGCTTCGAAAGGAGACTACTTTGAAGGTGACATTGTCCATATCACTCCGGAGTAGCTCTTTCTCATGATAGGCAGAGGTGAGATACTATTGAGATAGACCTCGTACACTCTAAATTTTTGGGAATGAAATTTCATTCCAAGAGAAGTGATAGTTGTGCCAGTCCCGCAGGAGTAAATTTCACTTCTTCAAGAAGTGAATTTCCTAACCTAACAATGGTCAACTTTAATAGTAATTAATATCTCGCTTCGCGAGACAGAGCGATGCTTTTTTCTACCAGATTTGTTCGTTTTGTGCAAAAACTCGTCGAATGAATCTAATTTCATCAAGACTGGATATAGGGAGGATAAACTTTTATCAGAGTCATGGTGGTCAGCGATCCAACATTTTCAAATTCAAGGTTTTTTCTCGGTTTTTCAGATTTCTAAAAGTAGCGACCTTTAAGTTCTTAATATTAAAAAATTATACATACAAAATCTGATTATTCTCGTAAAGTGAAACTCCATCACTTAAATTGTAGCAAAAAATAATGAAACACGAGTACTTTAATGTATTTTTTATTGATAAATAAAATATAAAGTACAAACATTACACGACTAGACACAAAATACTTGGAGTAATTATTTATTTATAAATTATCACATCAATATTAAACTTTAAAGTCTTTTTCTTCGACGAGTTAACACAACTATCGCACGTTAGACAAAATTCCCGGTTTTTTCCCGGTTTTCAACGATTCAAGGTTCGCTGGCCATTCTGAGAATGAAATCTCAGTCTCCTTTCGGAGAATGAAATTATTTACTATTGAATGAAATTATTTACTCCGCACTAGATTGAAAATTGACTCTCGCTTGGAGTAATTCTTCACTCTCTAAGAATGAAAAAGTTCACTCCTGCTAGACCGGTGCAACTACCGTTTTTTTGGAACTTTTAGGAGTGAAATTTCACTCCCAAAGAGTCCATTAATAATTTTCTGATCTAATTTTTTTTTCCCCGATATCAATGTCTTCAACACGAGCGACAAACGGCACGCGAAAAATGGGCCTTAACTCGCACGCAAGAGACCAGATCGAGCTTGATACGAGTCGTAAAGAGAGAGACAGTGAGAAAAGAGATTGGGAGAAGGGATAGATGATGACAGTCGATGGAGAAGGGGTGCTGAAAAGAGAGGGAGAACCGGAGGAAGAGAGAGAGGGAGAGGGAGAGATACGGAGTAGAGTTCGTTGCACCCGCTCGCGTTCACTGCGCTTTATAGATGCGGATATATAGGTTTCGCGGTACCAATTCTGAAAAGAGCGCGAGACTCTTCCTTCGCGTTGGAGAACGCTGTCTTATTAGCGATTAGATAACAACGTCCATTTCTAGGGTAAACCCTTCCACACACACACACATCATTAACTGTTATCTTTCAACTGTGTTCTATTTCAGTTGTAATAATTGTTACAGAGTAAACGCAAAATATATTGCTGGATTAAACATTAAATATAGTTAAAAATGAATATAATTATTTAAAGTAATTATAAAAAACTTGTGTGCGAGAAGCAGCACTAAAAAAAGCTTAACATTTTTACCAAAAGTAATTTTTACCATTAGTCATTAACGATTGAGATGAATTTCACGTCGTTGAAGCCAATTATTCTCGCTAGAGGTAACATAGAGGCAAAGAACAATGCAAAAACCAATCGGGTGTCAAAAGGTTCAGAATTAGTTATCAAGCTGCAACTGTCAACCCAAAAGAACTTCCCTTTCGTTACGCGGTAATCTCTTTTTCTTTTACAATACCCGCTAACAGGTGGTCAGCGCAAACTCGCTTTTACGCACGATGTAATTAATTCACGGATGTCTGCATAATCAGAAGCCGTTTATTCGGGTAACGCGTTTAATGTTTCATAAAATATACCGCGATACATAAACTGCCTCATAGAGGCGCAGGGAAGTGAAATGATGTCAAAGTACAACGATACCGATATCTTCGTGCGAAGCGATGTTAACACTTCGAAGAAGGAGAGAGGGAAAGAAAGTGCGGTAGGAAAAAGAAAGGAAGAAATAAAATGATGCACTGTGAAGAGCCGTGGCGAAAGAATGCCCGCATATTTTTCTTCCTTGGATTATTTTTTGGACAGGTAAATTCACTTTAAGGAGATTTTCAAAGACCCTCTTAAAGCGAACTTATCTGACCAAAAAAAATCTCGAGGAAGATGAAACTCCCTCGTTGTTCGGAAATATAAGATACCCTTCAAGTGCACCCGCAGAAACTTGATAATATCTCAAACGTTCCCACCGTTGGACAAAGCATCATCAGTTTTTCAAAGATCAAATATTCATAAATTCGCAAAAATAGGATCTCCTTATTTCGTAAAATAAATTCCTTATCGTTTGAAAAATTTCAGATAAAGGGCATCTCGTTTTACATCGAGAGAGAGAGAACATCGATTTATTGAAAAGGTCCTTTGTGAAATGCGTTAAGCCTCGAACCGGTCCATTTAATTATCCATTTCTGTCGATATAGATTAACTTTAATCTCGGTTTAATTTACACTTTATTTTTTTTAATTTTTAGAACTAAAGAAAGGTAAAAAATGAATAAAACCAAGAATTAAAGTTGGTAAAAAGACATAAGGCTCGATCGATGCGACAATCGCGAATATCAGTCGTGACCAGCGCGCACACGCGCATCATAAGACGCATTGTACGTGCATGTGCAATGTGCGCGCAAATTGTCGCCTCTATCGTCGCGCGAAGAAACGTTTCGCGTACCGGCCGCGAGTCGCGGTTAACGACCCCGTCCGTTTAAAACAATACCTGTATTTTCGCCGTCGTGCTCTACCTTTCACAACCGGTCGTCTCTCGTACGCGAATATTAACTTTCCTACCTTTCCGTGGTATATAGCGATAGCGAAAGCGAGGGGAGAAAGCGCGACCGTCCGGTGGGCAGCACTTTCTTAGAGTCCTGCGAAAGCACGCAAAACAGGAAAAATGATATTCTGTGAACGGCGAACGGTGAGAAGATCTTCGTTGTAATATTGCATCTTCGATCGCTGCAGATTCTTGTGACTGTGGCGAATTTTTTGACAATGATTCGGGTAGAGCGAAAAGGAAGATGTTAAAAAAGGACTGATTTTTGTCCAAAAGGGGATTAAATAAAGACAATGTTTTTTTAATAGATTTTGACATTCTTATAAATATGCTAATATTAATAAAAAGGGCAGATAAGGAACACTTCGAAAAATTAAGCACAAGGATCCAAATTTCTATGTTTCTGCTCAATTTTCGAAGTGCTCTCCAAACGCCTTTCTTTTACTTATATTTTTTAAGCAAATATCGTCCTTTTTTAACACTCTCCAAAAAAGGACAAATTTTTAGAGTAAGTAGAAAGGTCAAAATCTAAAAAAATATTATACCTTTTAAGTGAAAATCGACCGATAAAATTAAACATACATAATTGAAAAGTGCTATATTTGGTCAAGACGGTTTTTCGGCTTAATAATATTTCTTGTGAATTTACAATTTCCAGTTCAAAATTGATTCAAAATATTATTAGGTACGAAAAACCGCCTCGACCGATTATGGCATTTTTCATTAATGTGTAACTATTTCTTTTACTTATATCTTATTAGCAGAAATCGGCCATTGGCCTTTTTAACATCCTACTTTAAACGAAATGTGAAAGATTCCTTCGAAGAGTTCCCACTCCTCTGGTTTTTGGCCGGAGATTCCAGCTTTTTGAACGAATCTCCGGCTTTCCAGCAACACGGACGAACTTTGGTCAACCGTCCTAAACCCTTTTTTCTTTTAAAAGGGAGTGTTCTGTAGGTATACTCCCATAACGTCGGTCTTTTACATGTACTTCTCCATTTTCCTCCGGTTTTGAAAAGAAATATCCCTAGCGTGACGAGAGGGAAAACCTTTTTTTAAGAAGATCACTACGAGACATTAATTTCCGGTAGAATGATCAGATCTCTGGCAAGAGTATCATCGATTTTTAATGGAACAATAATCGAAAAATAGCAACTACACTCCGGACATAAGCGGACTTAAAAGGGACTAAGTAAATTTATGTTATTTTCTAACTCACGTTCAGCGATCCAATGATAGGCTTCGCAGGCTGAAAATTCAATGAAAAAATATGTTCCACAGCACCGCACAATTTCTTGAAAGTCCAACAAATCGACAGCTCTAACGCACATGGACAAATAAATATATCGAACGTTGCACCGGCGAATTGTGATGCCGGAATAGTCGATTAAAAAACAGTTTCGATTGTTTGTAATTTGCAAACCTATTTGCACGACGTTGATACTTCAGTCACTTTGCGGCCTCCAATTTCTTTGCAAAACAATTTGTTCGACGTGTACACATGTGCGCATTGTACGTACATACATTGGCGTAATTTATATCTTCATTAAAACGTTCCCATGACGTTTCGGGGGCATCGTTCTCGCGTCGCGACCGTGCACCATTATTATTAGACCGTCGTCGATGAAACTGCACCGCACTGTGAGCGGGAAGCGTAAAGTTAACTTGCAGCAGTTATAAGTAGGCCGAAACGATCCGTCGCAACAACCGTTTACGCACAACTGTTCACGCGATCCATCGACAAATATGAGCACAACGAGCGGCGCCTGGCATCGGCGTCTCTCTCGCACACATCAGATCGCGCATTCCCGTAATCTGCAATGAGCACGGAACGCCCGCGCGTCGCGAGATAGAACGGACGGAAGATCCGCGACGAAGAATGCAAGAAAGAACGCACGCACGCACGCACGCACGCACGCACGCAGGCGATCGCTCTCGTCAGTAACACCACGGCCACTTGCACTTTTCACCGAGCGTCTTTCCTCCACCGGCTACGTTCCTTTCCTGCCCTCTCCTTCCGCCCACACTCTACGGCGGATGCAGACTGATCCGGCGATCGGTCGGTCGGTCTCTCGGGAGGGCTCCCTCCAACACCGTTCTCGCAGGTAGCCGGCGAGGGAGGTCACGAAAGGTCGCGCCGCGACGTTACACAACGTCGTTCCATGCTCCGATCTTCGCCGGCGAGACGATTCCCTTGGAAGAAATGGAAGATGTCTCGATTTCCAGTAGGTCTATGAAGGGATGCGACGTTCATGCCGTTCTATTCGATCGACGTCCTCGCGGTGCGCTCGAGCGGCTTACCAGAGTCCGATAACGAAGAGGAAGACGCCACGGAACGCGACGTGCATCGACCACGGCGCGGTATCGGGGTCGAGAGTTCCACGACCGAGCGCAATGGGCCACCTACCTACCTCCTCTCCTTGGCCACGACGACGGCGGTGGCGGCATGCCGCTCTCACTCTCTTCTATTCGCACCGTTCACCTACTACGAGAACGGAGTTCTCGCGCGTTCGCGATTGGCCGGCGTACTGCCGCGTCACGACGAGCGCGTCGCCGAACGTCACCTCGCCGCCAAGCCGGCCGTCTCGGAGTTGCTACTCCTCCCTCGGTGCTTGCAACCTAGCACGAGCGACGAAGCCGACGTAGCCTCGCCTCCTCGATTAGCTTCCAGCTTCGCTTCTTAGCTTCGCGCGCGCCTCGAAATTTCTTAGCTCGACGTCTCCGAGAGATGAATATTGGGGCTCTTTCACTAGACGGACGTCTAGCTTTACGAGGTGTATTTACAGTTTCCCTTCGTAAAAGATCGTCATTTATTTACGTGACTTTCAAATTGTTAATATTACGTATATCATCGGAAATAAACTTAATAAATCTTAAAATGCTGTAAGCTTTCTATCTTCGCTTCTTAGCTTCGTGCGTCTCGAATTCCGTGGATATCTTAAAAATGTATAACGGCGCATAATGCATGATTTTAAAATATTTAGATTAATGCTTTTAAACGTAGTTTCTGCATTTTCCCGATAAATCAAAATATCCTGAGAAATCAACGCATACTTTTCGTGGCCTTGCAATTTTTTTTACCTTTATTAACCTTTATTATTTTTTGTTTCCGTAATTAAGTCTCAAATTAGAATTCTCTCAAAGTATATTTTACTTGTACTTACTACTACTATTAAAGTTGATGAATATTGCCTATGAATATCTAACATCTGACATGTAATAAAACGCCTAATAAAACGCCATTAATAGCATATTATCCTTTAATTACGTTGCAAGCTAAGTCATTAGAATAATGATACTTTTGCAACATTATAAGATCGTAGCAAAACGTTCAAAATTCCTTAAGTTACAAAAATATTCAAGTTTTTTTACTTTTAAAAAATTGATAAATTTTAGAATTTTTTAAAAATTCAAAATGTTTTTGTAGACATAGAAAAAGAAGAAAGAGAGACGTTTAAAGTTTTATGAGTTGTACAGCAGGAAAACAAGTCTACTTAATCGTTTAAAATTTTTCAACTTCATTAATTTATTTCAATATCTATGTATATTTAAATTAATTTTCCCTACCTGGTTTTTTTTACAGATTTATTCATGTATGATGGAAGTTATAAAAGTTTAAAAGCTGCACAAGGACTTTATAAATTACTTTGCATACTAGAAAAGTTTTCTACGGTAATTGTTACCCCACATTACAGTCGTGTTTACTTTTTTATTTCAACGTAATAATTTATTTAACTTGAAACTAATGCTTGGTCTACTTGTGAATTTAATACTAATATATAAACGAGATAAAAATATTTAACGTAGAGTTCAAAAGCTACATGAATAAAAAGACGACATCGGAACATTAAACTCCGCTGTCGTAACGCAAGCGGGATCGTGAAACGCGTTAAACACCATAGTGACCGTAGGTGTTACGTTACGTGGCGATTATTGTGGCGAATTATGCGTGTCCGCGCGTATCAGTGGTTGGAATTACGTTTGTCGCGCCTCCGCTGTTCAAACGCGAGGACAAACGGCGGAAAGTAAAACGCGAGATATAAACGCGAGGAAAAGCGAGGAGAGAGTGTCAGGGACGAGAGAACGATTCTCAGGAAAGAAACAGACTTTCGAGCAGCGTTGGCCCTCGAAGAGAGAGAGAAGGTCGGCGTATTAAACAGTCAGGAATGCATATCCTCGCGAGGAGGCGCACGCGCGATATATGTAAAATATGTGTTTCGCCTTCATCATTGCACAATGCCTATTATGCATGATGGTGACGCACATCTTGGACGCCTTTAATAAGGAACAACGGAAGGGATAGGCATAGGGAATGAATGCGTTTGAAGGCGATTTCCGATATTCCTATCGTATATTAAGTTTCTATTAAGTCGCGCTGATCTCGTCCGGACTTGAAATTCAGAGTTGTTAGCAAAACCGAAAAAAATTCTTCTAACTTTTTCCGATTATTTTTTTAGAAAAATTTCCTGATTAAAATAAAATAAACCTAAAAATAAAAGTTTTTTATTGATTATAATAAAAAATAAATAGAAAATGATATAAAACTATTACAATATTTTTTTAAATGTTTTTTAAAATGAAAAATTTCAATTTTGTGCTTCTGAAAGGAAAGCACTTATCTTTTCATCTATTTTTTGTTCGATATCTTGACTTCTGTCAGATATAATTTTTAATTTATTCATCTTTAATTCATTAAATAGCATTTTTTCAAGTTTCTGTTTTTCTTTATTCATATTGAGTTTTTTTTGCTCTTTTAAAAACAGAGCTGTTAACAAAACAAGCAAAAATTTCTTGATGTTTTCCGATTTTCCCTGACCATTAACAACATCGAAATTGACAAATTTTATTAAAATAATAACCTTTGTAAACGGAAAAGAAGTTTGCTGGAAATAGGAAAATGCTATAAAGCAATTATTAAAGATTGTCGTTCTTTTATTCAGTGCAGTATTTACTTTTCGCATCCCCCTATCTTTAAATTTTGTATTCGTTTATTATTCATTTGATTTATTTATTCGTAGATATTTAACAATAATATACATGTTTATTCGTTGAAAATTAATTGTATGTTTTCCTCCAAAGTAGATAAACTGAAAAAATTTTTTATATTTATGATCATAATTACATGTTATCATAATTATTATCGCTGTAATGTCAGTAATAACTTTATGTATAATTCTATCCACAAATATGTATAGTTGGCATCCGAAAATAACTATAATTATAGTTATTATTATCATAAAAATGGTTGCAAAAATAGTTGATTATTATAATTCAACTATAATTTATAGTCGTTTTTCAGGATAACCATTTAAATATGATTGGCAAAACACACAAAAAATATATTTGATCTTTTTAAAATGGAATTTGCGTTATATAGAAATTAGAATTTTTGCGCATTCAGCGGTGTATCGGGTACGAGATTCAAGGTCATTCGAAAAATTCGATGAAAAAAAGAATTCCCTGCTGAGATTTCGACTTTACTAATTTGGCAGTCAGGGGTGTGTTCTAAAATTTAACTTTGACAACCTTCAAGTATCTTTTATCCTTCAACATTCGATGAACAACAAAGATGAAATGATATTCGGACTGACAGAGTCGAATTTTGGAAAGTAGCCTCAAAGATATTCATGGTATATTCAAATAGACTTCATGGCAGATATTAGGCACAGTTTGCATAAATTAAAATAAAGCGCTTACTCGTAACCCGGAAGATTCTCAATAGTATATGCCTTTCAGAATCATAAATCGAAAATGATTTGCACAAAATCCAAGATGTTCTTCAATCAACATCTCGAAGACGATTACGATATTCCTCGCACATCGTACATCCTATGTTATAACCACGTGTTTGCCTATCTTGCCAACTTTTATTCGCGAAAAACTCAATCCCAAGCGATAAAAGCAAACCATAACATCGACATGCTGTATTTCGCAACAAGGCATTATACGTGAAGAAGAAAAAAGAATTATGTCACACTTGTCGACGTGTTATCTCTGTCGGAGACGGCGCGGAACGTAAAGAGGGAAACCTCGGAGCGCGATCGAAGTCACGCTATTATTATGGACGTTGAATCGGTTACGAGAGAGCCCGAGTCTCGTTGTCGTCGTCGTCGTCGTCGTCGTCTCGACCTAATTCGCAGACACTCGCGCGGAGGAGCGGTCCCGCACGCCCGAGGTGTCCCTGAGCGTCAAGGACGCGTTCTCAAGCGCGTTGGTGAACCACGAGTGCGCTTCGCCACGTCTAGGTTACGCTAGGTTGCAACCCGACTGCCAGTTTAGATCGAGACGTAGATTCAAGTACGAAGATCCCCGCCATGTTACTCAACGACAAAAGACTTATTTATTTTTCCCTCAGCAAATGTACTTCGAATCGCTCAACCAAACTTTGAAGAATCTTCATGAACTAGTTTCAAGTCACGAGGACAAATCCGTAGACACTTTCTGTAAATTTAGCAAATCGTTTTCATAATTTTCATTTAATTTATAGAATCCTGGCTCTTTTCCATAATCTTGGAGATCTTAATACGTTTCAAAAGAAGCCCTGGTGTTTAAATATATAAAAATAGAAATATGAGATTGCAAAAGATATGGGATATCAATTTTTTATTTACATTCAGGTTTTTTTATGAGAAAATTGTTCATAACGGTTTGTATCAATATCAAATTGGATCTTAATTTCCGAGAAAAGTTTAGCGTTCTCTAGAATTGTTTAAAAAATATTCGATTTCCAAAAACTTTTTTATCTTTAAAAACTTTGTTCTTTTTATCTTCATTCTTAAAGAAGTTAAAAAATTCTAATTGAAGTAATTGCCAAATTTTGTTTTTCTTTTTTTTTTTTTCATAAGATCTTGAATTTTCATTAAACTTTGGAACTCAAGTAAATTTTGATCGAAATTAACAAATTATAAATTTTGGTATAAAGAAATTAAAATCTTCATATATATAATTGTTGTAATTGTCTAAACATTATCGAAAAAGTAACTAATAATGGTGTGCCAAGTTATTGCGCCAACCATCAACAGGTCTTTGCAGAAATGCAACTTAAGTTGGCAGAGACTTTTTTGACCTTCGTCATTGACCTTCTCATGATGCAGCGAGTTTCTAAAAAGGTATAACAATAGGGATATTTGATTCGAGGTATCTTAGATGCAGTTTCTCGCGCGTGTTACAATATTATTTCTAAAAGCATCACGATTTCTGTGAAGTTAGAATATTTTATATATATTTTCCAAATTTTAATATTAATTATAATTTTTCAAAATTTTTAACAGAATTTCTAAAATTTTTATACAAAAAAATTTTAGCGATTAAATATATATAGAAATATATTTTTATAAAAATGAAGATGCCTGAAACCAAATATTCCTACTAAGATCTTTTTAGAAACTCACTGCATCACGAGAAGGTCGAATTACGAAGATCAAAAAAGCCTGTCAATTTAAGTTGCATTTCTGCAAAGACCTGTTGATAGTTGGCGCAATTAGGTACTCATTTTCGATAATCTTTACAATATTTTTCAGACAATTAAATTATGACTAAATAAAGATGAACAATATCTTTACGAGTGTAAGTGACATAAAGGTAAAAGAATATAATTGTGATTTCGTTAAATAAACCAAGAGAGCAAAAGTGTGTTGCAGAAACACATGTCGCAATCCTCCACAAGTTATGTGGCTGTTCAACTTTGTGCCCGATCGATCGTTAGGTCGGTCGCGTCAAAGTCCATGGTACGATCATACAAGTCGACATAATCGTAACCCCTCCGGGTCTAACGTGAATACAATGAGATAGCAGCTTATTCAGAAATGCAAACATTCGTAAAATAACTGCATTATGCTTTCTCCTATTTTTAGCAGACTCTTTAAACGTTTAGAAAGATCATAGTGAATAGAGCCGAAATTTAAGTATGAATAATGAGGGGAAAGTTTGAAGACGGTCTATCTATTTTTATATACGATATGGTAACTTAAAATAAATCATCAAAAAATATCAATCCAATAGACAAAAATGTTTTATACAAAAGTTTTATTTAAAGAGAGACAAATAATATAGTAAAACTTATTTTTAAAAAATTCAATTTTTCACGACCATATAAAGGTCATGGTCATTTTTTAAATGAAAATGTATGATTTTTTTTTACATATATTATTCCTCTAAATATTTTGCATACGAAAGTATTAAAGTAGAGATATAAAAAAATCAGTAATTTTACGAGATACTTCATACTTTATTCTGGCATACTTTAACAAGAAAAAAAAATTAAATATCTCGTAACTAAACTATTCAATTTTTTATAACTATACCTTAATATTTTTAGACAGTTTATAATGAGATGAATCAATTGAATGTGTAAAAAAAATACAAGAAAAAAAATTGTGTAACTTCTTATATTGAAAATTTATGTATCAATAGTAATACTGCATCTCAATAGCGATAGCGTTCTAAAGTTAAGATATCGTAAAATTTATTATAACAATCGATCTGTATCAACTTTAAATTCCCAAAACCATTCATCAACTGCCATGAGACCATGAGCTAAATGATTCTTCAAGACCTTGAATGCTCAAGGACGTGCAGAATCTTCAAGAAACTCTCCTTCCTTCCTTCTCTCACTTTGACTCTCTCTTTCTTTCTTTTTCTTATCTCGTCTTGTCTTATCCGTACAATAAACACAGTTTGTTTCTACAAGAAACACCGATATCACGAGAAATAGAATGACGAAAGGAAGATTTTTTTATATGATCGTGACGATTGCGATTCATGATCTGAGGTTATGCATAAATAAAAATGTCGATAGAATCTTTGGTAGCGGTACATGCAATAAATACGAGCATTCTTTTTGACCACGTGACAATTTACTGTAAGTATATTTGAAATTTTTTGACCAGTTAGAAGGCTTCCCACATTTGGGGAACACAATTTATTTACTATTGATTACTATGTTACTCGTTACGATGATCAGGATGTGAACTTAGAGTACGGTGCTCATTTTTAATCTCTTTAATCTCATTTTATGTATTAACCATGGATAATAAATTCACCTTTCGTTGTATTTTAATAATAAAGACTGATTTTAAGACTTTTTTAAAGACTGATCTCGTTTTTCATCTCGTAATTTTTTTAGTAAGGTACTTTCAAAATATTCACATTTTGAAGATTGGCGAACTTTAAATTTTTCTTGACCACATGTTCGATATCGCCGTCTATGTAACTCTTTGTATAAGATTGTATTTGCATATGTCATTATTTTAGAATATAAGACAAGCGATAATGTTTTCTTCGATTTCGATAACGCGCACCAACATAATGATCTTGGATTTGAGACTAATTGTAAGACTATCGCACAATTTATGTGCAACAAATTATAGTAACATGAATCAACTGCATTAATCAAAGTGCATTTCAAAATGCTATTGAAAAGATGCCAAGTTTAAGCATTACTGCTTTATTATTGTGCATCATTAAGCAAATGCGGAGAACACCATTAAGCGGAGAACATTATATTCAAATAAGAAAATAATTAAAATTTATTATATTAATGCTAGGATTACTTTTTGTATTTTTGTATACGTGAACTATAAGTATATTTTGGATTTATCAAATTTCGCCGGATATTTTTATACATAATTTTTTTCAGCAAAAATTTTTCAACAGATATTTTTCTACAAATTTTTTATTCAAAAGAATTTTTTTCAAATCATAAACAAAAACTAAAAAATCCAAATTTAAGACAACAGGCCGATTTCTAAAATATAAACAATTGAATGTTTCTTCTTTAGCTCAATTTTACACTTTTTGACGCGTTTATGTAATGTTGCTTTTGATTCATAGAATAAATTTCCTTCATTTTTTAATTAAAATTAAAACTTTGTATTAAGAAGTATGGGTACAATTATCCAATTTTGGTAAAAATAAATCCAGTAGTTTATTTTACCCACCCTCCTTTATAGGATAGAAGAAAAAGTCGTATTTTAAACATTATAAATAAGACTTTTCGGAACTGTAGAAATGCAACAATGTTAGGTCTGTTCTTTATAACTGAACCAGTATACATTTGTTGTACTTAAAATGAAATAGATATATATTTGAAGTTCTGCGACAGCGAGATAAAAAGTGCAATCCAATCGTCCAGTGCAGCAACAAAGAACAGATCTATTAAAAAAGATTTCTTTCGAATTTTCTTGAATCTTTCTAAGCAGAATAAATGAAAATAATAAAAATATACATTTAAAAAATTAATTTCACATCGCTGGATGGTCAGAATCAATTTTCAGAAATTCACCACGTGCATGTTATTTGTAATCTTGTTCTCCACGCATGTTTGAAACACGTTACCCCCGTGTATTCCGTGAATCGACGTTTTACATAAATAACAAGGAACATCACGGATTATTGTAGCGTCTTCTGTGACGCTTAAATCTTTTCATCACCATAACGATTGCAAATCTTGCACTAATTATATATGGAAAATTGGATTTAGGTGAAATAAGTTAATTTTCACATATAATGTAGCTTATAATGTGGTAAACAAAAGATGCTACAGATAGATAATGGATAGTTTTAAGCTACGATGTATCAAAGATGTCTTATGAGAAACAAGTTTTACATATTTGATGCATTTAGAAAAAACTATAGAAATCATTACTAAGCCTTTTTTTGTATAAGCTTTATTTTTCTAATATTTTTTTCTAAATTCAAAATAGAAAATTGATGAGTAGATTAAAAAAAAGAAAACATTTATAAATATTTAAAAAAAGATGAAACATTGTCATTCAAATATTTATATGGATGAAAAAAGAAAAAGCACCACTAAGGTCATACTGGGTATATTTTCATGTTCAGACATTTTCTCTTTTTAACCTAAAGCGACACACGATGCTTGTTTATCTGCTGGATTAGAATTCTGTCACTGTATTGGTTGCGGTACTGTCAGTGGTAAGATTCTAATCCAGTCAGCAATCCAGCAAAAAAACAAGAATCGTGTGCCGTTGGCTTAACCATCAATTTTCAAGTTTGAATTCAGAAACAGACATTAGAAAAAATCGCGAAATTCATATAGGGTCCTAGGTTAGACTTGTTCTTTTTCCTAGTCCAAAACTTTTTGTATTGTATTCATCTTTCTTCTTTTTCTTTTCACATTGGAAAGAAAAAGACAAAAGACGAACAATGTAAAAAATTCAGTCTTGAGTAAAAGTTCTGTGAAAAAGAACAGGTTTAACCAGACCCTATTATGGTACTTATGAAATTATTCGGATTTCGATCGGGATTATTTTGGTTTCTCTAGAAAACATACTAGAAATCTAGAAAATAATTGAACAATTCCGACTGGAATCCATTCCAAATAATTAATACCTGCCCAGACCTCTTATATTTCACTGTGTACAAGATGTACTTTCCACGTTATTACCATTTTTGCATCGTCCTCGACGATGTTCTGCACGACTTAACACGATAGACCTTCATACGGAATGTAACGAAAAGCGAGTGCAAGTCTACAGCGAAAAGCCCGCTGTTTCCCCGAAGGACAATGATATTTTCATTCAAAGGATTTCTATTAAGCAAAAGATTTGCGTTTTATTTGCGATTTCTACAACTTCTCATATACAATACACGCAATTTTAAAAAATGTCAATTTTTAAAAATTTCACTGATAGAAACAGTAATTAAAAAGAAAAAGAAAATCAAACTATAACCGGATAAATAAACCGTGGCGAAAGACGTAGGTCTTTTGGAGAACGGAAGTTTAAAGAATAAGAATAACACAAGAATAAAGGACTCTTTTCGACACGTACGTTAGTTTGGCTTCGTATTCCAAGGTCGCGCTTTCGCAGGACAAACATGACATTTCCCTCGTGCGCGTGAACGCCTCTAGGTGAATATGCCGAGAAAATTATCGTATGGATGAACAAATTCGGATGCTTCGCCGGACGCACAGAGGCTTAATATCTTATCTTCTTCCGCGTGTATAATTCTCAGCGTGAGAATTGTATGCGCTCATCTCACGAGAGCGATAATAAGAATGAAAAAAATAGAACAATGGCAATAACATAAACTATAACTTGCAGAGGACGGAGAAAAATAAGTCTTTTATTTTATTTTTGAGATATTACTGATTTTAAAATTATGAGTCTAAAGGGCACGAGTTAGAAGACTACGATATATTCCAAAGATATGAAGTTGCTTATACTTGTTATCTCGGATACAAGCATGCAAACATGTGTTACAAAACTTGAATAAATAAATTTATTAAAATTGTTCATGTTTCGTATCGATTTTGTAATATAATTTGTAAAAATGTAACACAAATACATAATTACATTTTCATTCGTTACTTTACTCCGATTCGATAAAAAACCATAAAAGTATTGTATCATACATTTGAAAGTGTGCATATGCATTTTAATATTTTTGTGAATTTATAAGACGAATTTCAAATATAAAAATAGTATGTACGTGGTGTGTGTGTGTGTATGTGTAAGATATTATGTAATAAGATTAACGTATCACAAAACGTAATAAGATTAATTAAAATTAAATAAAATTTAATGTAAAACTTGTGTTGATTAAAAGTAACGCCCTATATAATGCTTTCGATTAAACAAGTAGTGATTCTTTGTTATGATATTTAGAGAATTATCATATTAAGATTTTCAAAATTAGAATTTACAGCCAAAGCTCCGGGCATTTCTCTTGCAACCCCGGACGTATATAAAAATTGTGTGCGTGTAGATTAGTAAAATTGGTCGAAACAGTCAATGAATAATTATTTCACATCTAATTGTTCATTAGTAGTACTAATTTAATGTAAGAAATTGACCAATCATAGTCGATCATTCTTCTCATATTTAACTGCAATTGTTTCTTATACGATTGCTACACTTATTTATTGTATAGAATACGGAATAGCGTGGGAGGAGTCAAAGAAAAAATGTAAAAGACTGCCTACAACCTCGAACGCTCATAACTATACCCAGATGCTTTTGGAAAATCCTCTTGAACGGCCCAGAATACCCTAAGAAAAAGAAAATGGTTCCGGGGAAAAGAGAAAGGACAGCAACTCTATTGTGATTGGCGATTGAGTGGATATCGTTTGATTATTGTGACTGGCACTCACAGCAAGAGCCTCCAAGCATCATTTTATCTTTATTATTCACCGAATGTTAAATAAGGATAAATTGATACCTGGAAGCAAGCTCGGTGTGTATTCTCGAACGCAGAGCCTAGGAAAAACTCTAGGTCGGTCAGATATGACGCTTCCCTTTATTTGTGTTGAACGCAACAAATATAAAAAAATTCTTATTAAAAGAATCAGATATTTTATTAATTAAGATACTATATAAAATGAGTAACAAATAAGTAATTGTTGAAAAAATTATATATATCATTTTAGAACAATATATATAAGATAACTTTTATACTACAAAAATATGATAAAAATCGTTAGAACTTAAAATTATTAGAACGCGTTAAAATTACTTAAAATGGCGAGATATTTTATTAACCGATTAAAATAATTTAAATATTGTCATATATATAAAGCAGCGTAGGGTTTTCATTCAAAAAAGAAGTATTTAATTTTATGATATTAAAATATTTTATTCTTACCATATCTTCGTTTTTTAAACACTTAAAGATGTTTTAGATGAAAAAGTTTTAGATGAAAAAATTTAAATTAAAACATCTTTAAGTGTTTAAAAAATGGAGACAAGAATAAAGCATTTTAATATTTTAAAATCAAACACTTCTTTTTTCAGTGTTCTTGCATTAAATTTCTTTATTTTAATATCATTTTCTTAAAACTATTTTTTTGCTATGTTATAAATGTATATAATATTACGGATATTTTGTGCTTTATTATAATATATATATATATATATAACGGAAATAAAAAGCCATAAGCTTATGGCGGCCGAGCGTTTAAAATGACTCACCATACATTGCTGACGTGTACAAGACCGATCGCCATTAGAAAACATTCTTGTCGGTCCAACTTCGGACGTTTCTTCTGATTCCGTTCAGCACGTTCTTTGATAACAGGTGAAATCGTCTTAGCTTCACTGCTACCTTCGTCTTCTTCGCCAACTTCTTCGTCTTCATGGGTCCTTTTATAGGGTTGCCGAGTATCCGGTCGATCAGAAACCGCCATGATGTTCGAAATTTTAACACGTGTTGCGGACCGTTTCTTGTCTGTCTCACGAAGCAATTTAAAACAAGGCTCTACTAATACTGGCACATCTATGGTAGGTACCGCGCCCAAGCGCAGTCGGTTCCTCTTCTGATTGCCTTGCATGATTTGTTCCCTGCTTTCATCCTCGTAGAATTCCTCCAGGAAATGCCGGGAACAGATTCGCGCCGTCTTGATGTTGAATGGTGGTTCTCCATTCGCCAAAGGTGCACGGCCACATGCACGTACCCATAACTCGCGCAATTCGGTATTGTGCGGGAAGCGGTGGTATCGCACCGACTGCTTGCGGGTCCGGCGATGGCTGTTGCGGCACGTGGCCACCGCGCACTGCGGCATCCTGAACGGCGCGGTCTCCCTCTTATCGTCGTCGAGAACGGCCTATCAAGAGGCGCAGGAGGACAAAGCGACGACTGAGTCCGACGCGGTAACACATGCGCGCGCGCGCACATAAACGCACAATCGCGAGCGCGGAGAACGGAAGAACGTGATGGCGAACGGCGGTGGACGAGAGACGATCCCCCCGAAATTCACGCGAGACTAATTGATGACGAACGGTGAATGATAAGCGATCGCCGCCGACTCGTCTGTCCTCGGATGCGATTCCTCTTCTGGTAGCTTTGGAAATGTGTCTCTGATGAGTACTCTGGTCCGACTGATTGTGAATCGAGAGTCCGTCTGGGTGAGATTGATCATCGAGGGAAGCGTGATGGTAACACTCGAGCCAATCATGGTCTAAATAAGTCGTACTAAGCGTTCGGCCCTTTAGGTAGCCTGTACATGAAAAAGACGTAGTGGGGGGGGGGGAATTGTTAATCCGCTTTTTCTGACCTGACAAAGAGAGACGAGAAAAGGAATAGTCAGGTATAAAAAGAACAATTGAAGAACAATGTCAAAAAGACCCTACTCAAACTTTCGAACTTTTAAATTGATGAAGTCGAAAACTGATGTAGGGGTAGCAAAACGATAATGGAAAAACGAGAGACTGAGAGAGAGGAACATGTGTGTTAGAGAGATAACGACAGGCGAAGGAACAGGAGAAGATCGAGTGCGTAACGTCCGCGAGAGGTGTCGCCTCGGTGAACGTCGTGGCACGTCGTGGCTACGACAATCGGCTGCTATTCCCATTTACCAACAAGATGGCGTTATTGAAGCCGGCAGCGCAACCGGCCGGCATCACAGAGGTGCACGACACCCGGCAAGAAACACCGTGTGGACTGTGGAGAACGCTAGGAGAACCGAGAGGAGGATCCATTAAGCAGATGGAAAGAGCAAGAGAGAAAGAGCGCGCGTGATACTCACCTCTCGCGACGGATGTTGGCACCGGAAGTGAGCGCGTATGTATTAGGAAGACGAGGATAAAGGAAGCAAGGGGTAGTTGGAACCATGTGAAGATGTAACGGAGAATGTAGCGCGACGCGATGCAGCGATGACGATGAAGACGGCGATGATAAGAATGACAACGATGATAAATGACGACGTTTGCCAACGATAATGACGGCGGCGACGGCGAATTTACCCGCGCTCGCGGCACCACTCCGAACACTGGCCTCTTGCTCTGATCGGTCCGCAGCGCAAGAGGTGGCGGGCACACTGGCACAGCAGCTGCGTGTACCTCTTCGTGCCTGCGTGAACCTGTGAACCAATGATCGTGCGCCGCCGTTGCCGTCGCGGCAGGGATGACGAGGACGTCGTGGAGAGGGGGGCGCACAACCTGGGGTTGCAAGGAAGACTGCCGCGCGCGCGAAGGCCGTCGGCGGGAGGGGGGAGGACGCGGGGGAGAGACGGCGGGAGGTCACCGCTACCATGTACCGAGGGTCCTTTAGGGGGTTCGCCACCCCTTGTGGCGCGCACGCCGTCGCACGGTCTTCCGCGTTTATCCGCCGCGATCAACCGCCGACCTGGCTTTCACTCTCTGCCGATATTCTTAGATATCACTTATAATTTTCACTTTACACTATATTTCTTCTTGTAATCTCTTCGCTAACAATCATCTTCTTGTGCTTGCTTACATTTTCTTGGAACATTTGCGTACTTCATTTTTAGCACTCGTCAAAACGTGGAGAATGGAATTTCCAATAATAAATGGTATCGTAATTATGGTATCGATATTATTAATAATTAAATATCGCTACTGTGTTTAATCTCTTTTGATTTCCCAAAAACTCCGTAGTCTTTATTTTTATTATTTCTATTATTATCTTTGATAATTGATTTCTTTGTCTTTTTGATGTTATCGCTTCGTGATGAAATGACAATAAATATTTATTTTATAAAGGTTCGAAAAATATAAAGGTCAAACTGAGATTTTCGCTTTTAAACGTACGCTTTTATTCAACAAGTATTGTTAAATAAATGGTTTTTTTTCTTTCTTTTCATGTTGTACTTCTTTTATTTTGTCTATGAAAGTATGTAACAGAATACTATTCTATATCCAAAAATATCTATTATTAAAATTTGACCATCTCGTCAACTAAATGATTTATATATGCTGTTATATATGCTTTTTCTACCGTTATAGTTAGAATTCGTTGTCATTGAGATTTAAACTTTGTCATCAGTTATTTAAATTTGAAATATATAAATATCAATTTTCTTCACATAATTAATTTGTAATAAATATATATATATATATATATACATGATATCTCTAAATTCCCGCATGCAAGACGTGATGCTAAAACAACTTTTTCCCTTAACAAAATTGCGCCCGATAAATAATTTTTGCGTTTACTTGTTAACTTCAACCTACTCTCCTATAAAACTACTTTTCGGATGCAATTTTGCTAAAGGAAACAATTGTTTTAACATAAAGTATCACGTCTTGTATTCCGTATGCGAGAATTTAGAGACACTGTATATATAGTTGATAAAATCTCTTTTACTCATTACTTTAAATATTTATTTTTGTAATATGACTGTATATGTGTATATGACTGTATTCTCTATTAGGGATATACCAGATGTCCAGAAAATATCCGGTATCCGGCACTTTTTTACTATTCGGCCGAATAGCCGAATATATCATTAGTATTAAGTAATATATATCCAGTTAAAATTATATATTGATAATTTGCATCATTAATGCAGAATTTTATTCTTTTCAGCTAATTTCTTGTACAGTTCATTTCTTCTTCCTCTTTCTTTTCACGTTGGGGGAAGATAAAGAAAATTATTGTCACTATTTTTTCCTTGTTGCCCTTCTTTTTCAGATATCTGGTAGGATATCCAGGGAAATATCCGATATTCAGCCGGATAATTGCTCTATTGGATATCCGAACACAATGTGACTCCGGATATCCGATATCCGGTAATTTTACGTTCCGATGCATTCCTATTCTCTATAACTATTTTTCTACATATATACTGAAAAAAGTTTTACTAAAATATTAAAAAATTTAAATAAACATAGATGTGAAAATAATTTTATTGGACCATTAAAATAATTATATAAAACGCTTAAACGTTGATAATAATTAAGGTGATAATTCTTGAACAGCCAATTTCGGATTATCAACCTTAAAATATCAGGACATAATAAAAAAATTCGAGACTTCTTCATTGTTATATGTTGAATTACAAAAACACTTTGTAATATTAACTACAATAAATAAATTAGATATATAGGGTGACCAATTTCAAACATAATGAGTTGAATATCTCGGAAAATATGAAAGATATGAAAAAATGATTCAGATAAAAGTTGTATAGTCTGAAGGAAGAAATAAATGCAAATATTGATAAAATTAATTTTCAAAAAAATCAATTTTTTAAGGTTACATAAACGGTATCATCATTTTTTGAATGGAATTATATGATTTCTCTCATTATTCCGCATATAAAAGTTAAGGTAAAATTACCAAAAAATCAATAGTTTATGAGATACATGTCTTACATTCTATACTGGCACATTTTAACATAAAATGTTAAATATCTCGTAAAGACGTAAACTATCAATTTTTTGATAATTGTATCTTAATACTTTTCTGAACAGAGTTATGAGATAAATCAATTAATGTAAAGAAAACACACATAGTTACTTCAAAAAGAAATACGTAGACAAATGGATACTTTTTAAAATAAGCAATTATGCCCGCGTTATTTATAAATATATTAACGAACTTTATTAATTTATATTATATGATAAATCGGAACAAATGAAAATTTTTAACATTCCTGCAAAGGTTTCAGTCTACATAATTATTTTGATGATTCAAATAAAATTATTTTCAGATCTACAGTTAGATAAACTTTTAGATATTTCAGCAAAATCATTCTTTCCGTATATTAGTTGCTCTCGAGATGCTCTTGGAGATGCAATTTCAGAGCGTCTTTCAATAAAGCGTCTATCCTTTTTTTCTCTTCGCAGCACAACATTTTCTTGTTCACGCAATGCTCCATTCGTCTGAGTGACCTCAAGTCCTCCCCCTCGCGGGGCGTGTTGGGTTACGCGTCGTTCCTCTAGTTGCGCACTCTCGACGATTATTCGTAATACGAGTACGATGGTACCGACAGAGATGAAAAAGTCCTTGTCGACATAGTAACCGCTGTGTCAACGACCAGCGATTTAATCATTGCGCACTCAATAAGTTACGCATAGGGATTCCGTGTTTTGTGTAGCAAAGAAAATGGTCTTTCGATTCAATTAGAACATCGACAATTATTTATCATTCTGGTTTCCAAAAGATAACAATATGAACGTTTATTTTAATTGTATTAAATCTTTGAGTAGATCAAATTGGTTACACATTACGTTATCACATGGAAAATTTTTGATGAAATAAAAATATTTAAAAATTTAGTTCGATCTGACAATGATTTTATTAGACCATTAACAAAATTACATATGTAGGACGCTCAAGCATAACAAGCAATGCTGCAAAATTTTTAACATTCTAGCAATCAGCTTTAGCGTCCTACATACTTATTGGTCTAATAAAATTATTTTCAGCTCTATATCCGGCTACTTTTTAAATACTTTAGCAAAACCGTTTTTTCCATGTATAAATATGTAAATTTCGCGTTCAAGTCATCACATATAGGTATCTTATAACGACGACTTCTTTAATATCGAAAATCTCAACATAATTAAAAATCTATAATAAAAAAAGGTTAATGATTAAAGATTTGATAAAATAATTCTTAAGAAAATATAATAATAAAAATTTGATTTTTTATCACATATTTAATTCAGTATTTTCGTATCCTGTAATAACGAAAATTGGAGTTTAATAATTCAGGAGATATATATCGAAGAACGACCTTCTGAATCTATTTCGATAGCATTAAAATCTCTCGCCACCAGAGTGACCCGCCGAATTAGGTTGATTTTCACAATTTGCATGGAATCCATAAACCGCAAATCATTCTATTGTCATTGATTATGATATCTATAATCTATAATATTTTTCGCAGCACAAAAAAAGAAAAACAAAAATTTGATTATACCCAAAAAGCTTATCGACGATCCGATATACCGGATAATTACGATAATACAGAATCTGTTTCATTAAGCAAATTATTAATCTCGTGAAATTGATGATGATTTTTTAATTGAATAACGTTCCAGTTTTTATCCGTATTTTCTTCTCTTTACGCGATTTATTTCTTTTTTACTTTTAAAGCAAATTAACGTATTAAATGGCGTTATATCGAATCCTTTATTTTTACGACTTGCACAAAAAATAAAATTGCGACCTGTTTAAATTTTGCTAACAAAGAGTTATATATGAATATGTCAAATAAAAATGGTTTAGATATTTTTGATTTAAAAAATTATAAAATTAGATCACAGTATGTAGATTACTTATTTAATAAAAAAAATTTATCAATTTTTTTCGTAGTTCATCTCCTCGAAAAGATAAATAGCACAACAAATTCACCTTTCCTCCTCCTTGAAACGAGTATACTATATCCGCTATTATCTTAAGGCTATATTCTTGGTTGAGCAACGAATTATTGGTGCTATTGCTTTCTCGTATAGTTAATCAAGAAATCGATCATAAGTGGAACGTCCATGTGGAGCTAATTATGTAGACGTAAAACGAGGAGAGCCTCAAGAACGGAAACTTAAAAGGGGAGTCTTTAAATTTCATTATTAATTTCTTACTAACTTATTGCTCGAACTATTTCACTAAAAATAGTAATTTTAATTATTATAGAGCTTAATTACTATAACAAAAATTTTATCATTTTTATCGTTTAAATCACGATAAAAACATTAAACGATTATTCTTAAAAAATATCCACTTAATTATAATATTTCTCTAAAAATATCTATAATATATAATCATAATTGAGATTGTTTATCGATTAGCGAATATATGTCTAACGCGCAATTAATGTCTGTTCAAATTTTATGTTTCCAGAAACATTGCACTGATATTACGATTTTTCTCGTGCAACTTCGAGTAGAGAATAATTTGGAGAAGTCTTCGTGGAGGCTCCGTCAAGAGTGTTTTTGCAACTCATTGTTAGCCTTCTTCTTCTCCTTCTCTTCCTACTCTTAGACTCGCTTGCGTGGGTCTCCCGATCAAGAATTGAGAACGAAGAAAAGTCGTCGAAAGAAGCGGAGAAGCCTGAACAGCAGAAAAGACCTGCTTGGCAGTTCACTTAAACAAGGACAGACTGATTTCCGGCACTTTTACTCTCTCGCCTACTCTCGCACGTGAACCTCTCCATGATTCGCGTGGGTCTCGACATGAGCTTCTGCAATTTCTGTCAAGTTTTTTCAAAGAGTACTTCAATCGTAATATTTCTCTCGGACATTAATCCGTATTACGCTCATGAATTATTTACTCATAACTGCTCCAAGAATTTAAGCTTTTTCAAGGAAAATTATTCTTCCTTCGAGAAATACTTTCGAGAAGTTGATTTAAAAGAACTGGATTAACATCATTGCAACCTATAATGAAAACAAACATATTTTTCTAATTTATACTTTACTGATCATCGAAATCTCATGGTTTAACTTTGCAGCAATCGACAGATCTTCAAACATCTAAGATGGCTACGAACCTAGATAAGATCCGAAGCTTTCCTCGTATCTATAGTCATGCGAATGGTACCCGAAACGTTATCCGAATAATTTGAGTCATTTGCTTGCTGGGAATACCAATAGACCAAATCAGCGCCGTTAGAGTTCCTTCGGATACCTGGTTCCGCAAATATCCAGAGGCCTGCGCCTTGTTCCCATCATCGACTCCTCACGGCCTTTCCCTCTGCGGGGTATGCAGTCAGAGAGAAACAGAAAGGGAGAGAGAAGGCAGCGCTCTCTCTCTCTCTCTCTCTCTCTCTCTCTCTCTCTCTCTCGCTCTTATTTGCTTCTCTCTCATAGCCGACACCCCGGACACTATCCTTCCGTGGCTGCTCTCGGCTCGACTCGGCTCGCCGTCGCTGCCACCGTCGCCACCGCCACCGCCGCGGTGCACAGCTGGCGCAGGAGAGAATCGGCGTCGTCGGCTCTGTGGCCACCAGACGCGCGCCTGGAGAACGACGAAGGATGATGCGCAGCTGCGACGGATGAGGACAAAGTGGGGAAGGTCGAAGAAGAGTTTCAACCTCCGCGGAAAACAGAGGAGAGGTGATATTCTTGCACAGCAGGGGCAGGCGGACAAGCAGGCAGGCAGTCAGGCAGATAAACAAGGCATTGCCATATTTCAACCTCAAGGAATTTTTTCCCTAACGCGCATCATTTTCTTCGTATAACTTTTTATCTACACAAATAAATATTTCGCTTTTCGAAACGAACTCCTACGATGATAGCGAAGCGAGACACGATTACAAGCAGATGAGATCGGATTTAATAATTTAAATTGAAATTGATTTTATTTAATTTGTACCAGTCTATCTTTGCAAGTAATCAAGAAGAGGGCATGATCTAATGTCTCTACGTCATATTTCCAATAAATTGCGAGATTATAAATTTAATTATTTTTGCAAATGCGAGTTTATTGAGATAAGAAAAAAAGAGTATCGTACGTTTCTCAGATATCCACGTTTGTTGACGCCCGGATAGCAACGAGAAAGGCGAAGCAGAAAGACGAGACACGCTCTCTCGAGGGGGAATAAAGGATCGACCGTGGGTCGAAGCGTCGACCAACGCAATGCATCCTCCTCTCATCCTTTCTGCGATGCTCGCATGATAGTTTCACGTGTTAAGATGATTAACTATAACGATTATGCAGAAATTAAAATATTTCGCGCTACGACACACTCGTCTACGGTTCCGTCATAATTTCCGTCGATTTGAATTTAACTTGAACGCGCGCGTGATGTCGTGTTTTTATCACGTAACTGAGAAATTATTCTTGTAGTTAATGCCGTATCTACTTTGACGACAATTCGTGCACCTGCGGTGAAAATATGCAGCTGCGACTGCATCATTGCACCATACGAGCAAGTTTTACAAGGACAATTATTTGACTATGGTAGACATTCTTTCTTTTCGTTTTACGAGCGCAAAATGCATTTTGTGAAAAGTATCACTTCTTTTAAGAAATAAAATTAATGTGCTCTCTCTCAAGTTTTTCTTTTTCAACCTTTTTTCTGACTTTTTCTTTTTTTTCCGCTTTCTTTTTGTATAAGATTTATTGCCCTAAAAATTAGAAAAGATGAAAAAGAAATTGTAAGGAAACTGAAGGAAACAAAGTAGTACTTGCTGATATTCATTTTACTCGTATAATAAATAACAGTATTGAATCGGTAAAACGGGGAGTCAGAGTTCGGTTTTCACCTTATTTGCCAAAATTCCTTTACTTTTCTTGTTTTTTTTTTCTTTCAAAGTTCTTTTCTTTTATTATATATAGAGATATCCTATAATCTCGATCCGGCGCAAATCGCCGGTTCGCGTAAAGGAGCCACGACAGTGTCTCACGCCATGTTTCATTATTAGCGCCGAGACTACCATGTCTCCAGATGAAAGGAAGAAAAGAAAGAAAAGAACTTTGAAAGAAAAAAAAACAAGAAAAATCTGAGAATTTTGGAATAATAAGATAAAAACTGACAGAATAACTGTTTTATCGATTTAATAGGATTATACAATTTACGTATCATCGATACATCCATTATCACATCAATATCCTATGCACACATATACATAAATCGTAAAATGATATCGTACACAATTAGATGTCTAAGTATAATTCCGTAAATTGGATGTTCTTTTTTCGTGTATCTAATAGTCTGTAGCGATCAATTTCGTAAGTACAGGTTGTTTTTATATCAAGCAAATATTGTCTTGATAGCTCTAGACGTCATACTGGACTAAAAATGATAGATCTCAATTTAAAAAATTTTTGTCGTCCTCGGCATAAATTCTATGCTTCAGAGTAGTATTAATGCATATACTTCAATTTTCTAGAGAAGGATTTCTAAATTTGTAAAAATAATATATGAGATATTACTCTATATAAAGGAATTAAAAATGAATAAATTAAAAATTATATCGGACAGAATTTAAGATATCGAAGAGATAAGTGAAAAGATAAATGCTCTCCTATCAAAAATACAAAATTGAACTTTTCATCTTAAAAATGTTTTTAAAAATATTATAAGTTTTATTTATTATATTTATTATATTTTATTTATTATATTGTTATTTTTTTATTTATTTTTATTGCAAATAATAAAACATTTTAATATTTTTATTTTTGTTTTTATTTAATGCTCTTTTTTGGCTTTAATTAGAAAAATTTTCCAAAAAGTGACCGGGAAAAGTCAGAGAATTTTTGTTTCGGTAACATTATAAAAAAAAGTTTTTATTCACTATATATTATTTAAACATAACTATTTTATCCTTGTTAATTATCTGAAGTGTTAATGCTTATACAATTACAATTCACGCAGATATATCCATGTATTTTCTCTAACATATACTCGTATATACTAATATGTAACCAATATACAAATACTTATATTACCAAGAATTTGCAAATAAATAACTTCGTTTTACATTACATAGTAACTTGAATTTGTAAAAATTACATTCAAGAGCACTAAATAAATTATATTTTATTCTTTCTCTCTTTTTCTGTAAAAAACTTTCCTTTTTTAAAAAGCCGTCTGTCTCTTGATGGCTTTATTTTCAAACAAACTGTTTACAGACAAAGCAAAATAGCTAAATATCTTTATTTATTCAAAGAAACCATGTGAGCCTCTTTCTCGATTTAACGAATAGTAGAAGCATCCAAATAATTATAAGACCTTTCATTAAGTACTAACTATCACCAATTTTGCGAATCAAAATATATAAACTATTCGGTCAATAAAAAGTACATATAATATTTATATATAATAAATGACAAAATAAATCTTATATGCATTTGTAAATCTGGAAAATTTCAGACTTATTTAGATAATATAGAAAACAAAGAAAGACTTTTTAAAATGTTCTAAAGGAAACATTTTTAATTATTTATTATATAATCTATTTCAAGAATTAAACAATTATCAAAAGTATAATTTAGATTTAAGACGTTTATTTTATTTAATAATTTAATACGCTTCATTATTTACACCCGAAAGAGAAAAAAATTAAATCAATTTAACATAAATGTAGCATTTGCTACATATCAGATAATCAGTATAAAAACGGACTACACACGAACACAAAAAAATTCCTTTTCTAAGAAAATTGTATTTTCATCAGAAAGTAGAGATGATTCACAAACGTGATAGGTAATCAGACAATAAAAAATAATTTCAAATAAAAACATTTGTAAATCAAGTAGTAAATTAAAAAAAATATTTAGAAAAAGTTTAGTCTTTTCTTTCAAAAAACTAAAGTACTTTTTGCTTCCCTATAATATAGGTCTGTATTCGTAGATCTCTTCCATAGAGGTTCCAATGCTTTTTCGAAGGCTTTATTGGGCTGCTCATTACGAACAGAAGGATGATATCTTTGGTACACACGGATGCGTTAGGTGGTTCACCCCTTTCTCTCTCTTTCTCTCTCTCTCTCTTTATCTTTCTTTCTCTTGAGAGACAAGTATACCACTCACGTGGTTCCTCTGCTCCCTACCTCCCTTTCTCTTCTCGCCTGCTCTTCCTCTCATCGTCATTGGCGAAAGGGCACGAAAGAGAGAAATAGATGAAGAGAGAGACAAACTGCGCGGTCGAGAGAAGAGAGGGGAGACACCCTTCTTGAGGTGGGGTCTCGGCTACCCCGCTGCTACCGCTTCGCCGGGATCAATACCCACCATCCCGACCAAAGTCCAAGCCACCCTCTCCCTTTGCCTGCGCGCCCGCTCTGTCTGCCTGCCAAACCTGCCAAGTCGCGCGCTCGAGTCTCCAGAGAAGATTTCTACGATCGCCGGCTCCTTTAGGCTTGCGCTTCTGCGATCTGGTCAATATATATCTGTAAGGATCGCTCATTCACGATTCAGGTCAAATAAGTCAATCCGTTCAGTCCTTTTAAACTGGTTCCGAACTAAACACTTTCCGCCCATAGCCGACACGACGTGGCATCGACGTTAACCTCGACCTGTTGCTCGTATGATGGAAAAAAAATTCACTTATTGTTAGCGACTTAAGTTTAGTCGAACAATAGTGAGAATACATCCTTTTTGTAAGTAGTTCGTACCAACCAATGTGTGCTCTCGAAAGCCTAGTTTTACTCCGGATTATTTACACGGTGATACGGGATAGAACACGTGATGGTCTCTAAGATCCTTAATATTGGCGACAAATAGAGACTCGTGCTATAGTTTTACTTTGTATTACTGTATCATAATAAAATGTGCACTATATGTACACACAGAAAAAATATCATTCTATTACTAAGAAAAGTGATTGCTCAATTTATTTTCTTTCTTATAAGTTACGGTTTAACGGTTATCTTTAACAAAAGACCTATTCTTTTTGGCTGGACTTTTGCACCAGTTCATCTTTCTTCTTCTTCTTTCCTCCCGATGAGAAAAGGAAGAAAGACGAACTGATGTAAAAGTTCAGCTAAAAAGAACAGGCCTAATGAATATTTTTTTTAATTATAATTTTAAAATACATTTATTACAAATTTTAGAAAAAACTCATTATTATGTACGGAAAACAAGAATTTATCTTCTTTTAAACAATATTATAAAATTGATCGAAGAAGCTACTTTATATTATAAGTAAATGGAATTTATTTTAATTTAACGATATTGATTTGTTTTAATTTAATATTATATATAATATTGAAATATTA
Organism: Mycetomoellerius zeteki; assembly: GCF_001594055.1. NCBI lineage: Eukaryota > Metazoa > Arthropoda > Insecta > Hymenoptera > Formicidae > Mycetomoellerius > Mycetomoellerius zeteki. Next base: position 3,770,769 of record NW_017256500.1, read on the forward strand.
AACTTACTATAGAATGCAGAATAAATTTGACGCTCATGATGAACTTATAATAGATTTGTGGATATGAGAACTTCTAAAATACTTGAAACAAGTAAGTATAATTGTTTACGTTGTACAATATGCATTTTTCTGTGTGTAAGCTCAAAGGCATCTCCAATCATACAATTAATAAAACGAAATATTCGACACCAATATTTCCGTTAGGGCACAAAATTAAAATTTAATTTTAATTGTAATTCATATAATATTCGTATCATTTAAAATGCATAATGAATGGAGATTCAAAATTTCGATTTGAATGCGCGGAGAAGAAACGAAATGTAATATTCTGATAAAGCACCAATTATATTGCATTTACGTATTTACCCACCGGCATTGAATGAATTTACGATTCTTCTTTCTCTCTCTCTCTCTCTCTCTCCCCCCCCCCTCTCTCTCTCTTGGTCCCCACAATAAAACATCATTTGAAAAATCCGCGAACACTCCACTGAATTTCTAATGCAATCTATTTAGACTGAGCATCGTAAAAAAGGATCTGGTTTCACATTCGGGTTTGACGAGTAACAGACGAAGCTGTACCTTTCTGTTTCGTGAACGCATGAAATGCAGAAGTGAACGCATGAAATGTACCAAACTCTAATACAGGAAATTGTGCAAACAATATTGATATAAATCCTCCAATTTGAAGAACGCTCGATTTCGCCGCGATTATAAACTTTTTAAAGTGCGTTTAATTTTACTGATAAAAGTCAAATAAAGAGTTTCAATAACAAGCGAAACATCGTAATATTCGTTATTAATTTTCTTGGATAAACACAATAATGACCCTTCTTTTTATTTTTATCTTAAAGAGAGATAATAAATTACAAAATTATACTTGTTAAAGCATAAGCAACAAATGTCTAAACAATGTGTCACAGATCGCATTCACGATGTCGACATAATACTGGGTGCGTCGATAAACGAAGAACTCGAAGATCTCGAGGTAGCATTTTGTACGCGTTCGCCATGATCTCGCTTGGCTTCGGGGGAACCTGCTCTATCCAGCTCTCGTTATAGCGACAGCCTCGGCGGCTGCGGCGGCGCAAGAGGGGTCAGAGTCCGTTCGGAGGGCGACGAAATTGCGAAGGGGATTGCCGGAGGGGGCGAACAAGAGAGAGATAGAAGAGGGACTGGAGGGTGGTTTGATACGAGGGTGGCGACGATGCTGGTCGTGACGGTGGGTGGCGGTGTTGGTGATAGTGGTGGTGATGGTGATGGTGGCTTTGGTAGTGCGCGATGGACGGTTACCGGCCGCTGGGCCTTTGGATCACACACGCCAAATGACGTCACTCTCCGGCGTTACCAGGATACCAGGGTTCGGAAGACGAAGAAGACGCTCCATTGCCGCGCAGCGGGCTTCGGATCTCTCCGCGATTAATCGTGATTGGAGCTTACGACGTTTCGTAACTTGACAATGATAATACGAAGCATCCTAAATCAAACAAATGCCTAAAATCTGACAAAAGTAAATAGGAAAATTCTTGTAACACAAGTCTAGTGTCTTTGTTCTGAGAAACAATTTCTTGAGTTTAATAGCCGATAGGATTTGTTCGATCGATCAATAGTGTTATAAAATAAGTGAAAGTAAAATTATCATTTTTAATAATGTACAAGATTGTACGAAATAATAGTTAGTTAGTTTTATATATATCTTCTCCTAGAGATTTTTGAAGTCCACGCCTATGGCCCCAAACGCTCATTGGAAACGTTACAAATAGGTACCATAAAATCTTGATAGAATGAAGAAGAAGGAAAATTGAAAATAACTTTTAACTATTTTCCATTTTCGATTCTTACAGATAAATTCAATGCTTTACAAAAGCAAGACAGGTTCTATTTTATACTTTAAAATCATATATTATTTCTTTCAATTTTGCATACATAGGTAATATTTCTATACTCAAAAGTGAAGTTTCTATTTCGGAAAATTCAACAAAATATTCTACCTATAAATTTTGTAATAATAAAAGTGAAATAAAAATGTCAAATTCGACACTGAAACTCTTATTAATTTAAATAATACTAAAAAGAATTCCTACTAATTTCAAACAATAAATATAACAATAAAAAAAAGTTAGGAATCGGTACGGTAAATGGAGCGCTTTTTTTTTCTTATATCCATGCGTTTAATTTATAAATATTGAGAAAAGTAAAAATAAAAAGTTAAACTTCGTTCAACAAATACTTTATAATATAATCTTTCAATGTTCAAATCCTCACGCAGACAATATTTCGTAAACAATGGTACACAATTTTTAACATTCGGATAAATACATTTCTTAAATTTGTTTTATGCGGAGTCGATTTTTGGTTAGTTTCATACAAAGCGATTCGAGTCTGCGGGCAAACTGCCACGATCGAAAAATGCAAGGTCAAATGACCTTGAAAGTGTTAGAAACACTTTTCTCGTAGTAGGAGAAAAGAGTCCGAGGCAGAAGTCTACCTCCCCGAATTCCGCCATAGTGGTACCATTACGCACACCCTTGTAAACGTTCACACACAAAGAGAAGCATACGGCTGTGCGTGCGTTCATGTGAAAGGGTGACGCACGCTATACGAAAACACACAGTCATCATTCCCATCACCGACATGTGGCTGTGGTTCCTTGTCGAAGAACTTGTGAACAAAGACTTTTCCTTTTTCTTCAAGGTCTTTGGATGGTCGACCGGCCGCCGCAAGTTCCGTCAAATATGGATTTGAGCGAGAAACGCAGCCAAAGTAAGAACATTGTTGAGTCGTTGGATTCGTTGTGGATTCCATTCTTCTCTTATATACCATAATGTCCACAGGCAAAATACTTTTTTTAACATAATAAATATCAAGAAATAGAAATATCAATAATTTTATTTTCGCCTACGTAATATTTATATCGATATTAACAAAAAACAACTATTAGCTTTTACTTTTAGCGCTTTGCGTTGTGCCTGAACGCGCAAGTTTTAGATGGTACAATTTTTTAGCTTTAAACGATTATAATTCAAAAACTATTATAGCCTCGACATTTTTGTATCAGAATTTTAGTCTCAAAATAACTTGAGGAATCTGCCATTAACAGGTGATAGGTCTGAAACACCCTGTAGTAGATGTGCATTTTTAATCTGTCATTAAACTAAGATCTCTCAAGCTCAAGTTAACTTAGTGAAATACTTTACTCATCAATGAAGCGTGTGATGCTGCTGTTGAGAAACGTTCATGAGACAAAATTAAATATCGACGAATGCAGAAATAGAAAGACGTGCATAGGGAATAGGACCGTGAAATCGAAGGGCTGGATAGATCGAGCCCTTCGAATCGGTACCGGAGTGGTTGGTCTCCGGCACGCGGTGACTGCACGTAACGACCCTAGCGGTACCGTTTCTATGGTACCGTTCGTGGGGATTAACGCCCCTCTTGCGTCGTCGCAGCAGCTCCACTTTCATCTGGCGGCGGCGGCGACTGCTGTTGCTATTGCTGCTGCTCCCGTCGCCGCCGCCACTGCGGGGTGAGACTGTAAGACCAGCCTTGGCTTGGGACCATGGAAACTGGATAGCCTTCTCCGTGAAACACGCGCGCGCACATACATATTGGTCGATCGCGTATTATAATTATCTCAAGTCTCGGCTGCGTGGCACTCCGAGAGGCACTCGGAAAAACGCTTGTCGATTCATCGATCAAAAAATAAATCGCGTATGGTGACTCTTCTAGAAACTACCTTGGATAACAGTACTCAGTTACCCATAAAGCTAATACAAAATTATCAATATAAAAATTTTATACGTTTTTAATATGATAAGAAAGAGAAGCAAGAAGAAGATAGCAAGCATATTAAAAAAAACCAGTTTTTATATCAGAAGAATGCGTTTTATATATAAATATAGAAATGTGTACTTTAGATAAAACGATCCTTTCTAAGTAACTTCATAAACCTTTCGAAATTCCAATCAATGAATCACTGCGAAATAGTAAAGTAAAATGTTTACAAAACAATAAAAGACAACGTAAAATTTTATCGATAGTAACGACACAATATGTACATATCTAGATACCGAAGAAAAGCCACTTTATTTAATTTCAAATATATATTTAGGAAACAGTCAATAGATAATAATTCTAATAAATCCTAATAAACAATATTTGTATGTTTATGAAAAAAAAAACTGTCTAGTCAGCAGTAATAATGAAAAATAACAAAACCGCATAAAGACGTAAAAGAAAAAATCCTATTGAAAGTAACGCATCATGGTGTCATGAATTGTTGTCTTCTATATTGATATATAAGAAAATGACTCCGCTAAACTAAATTATAAGACAGCCCCTCGGACAACCCAGTGTCAATTGGCATAATCATGAACCAAGCATGTGATACACAGTCATAAAATAATCGGAATGTTTTATCGCTTTTGTACTATTGCTTTAGCAGATTCAAATTGTTTTGTGGAAACTTAAATCCGAATTCTTCGCATAAAACAAGAGATTCGGCATATTCATCTGAATGTTAAACTGTGCGCCATTGATTACGAAATATTGCTTGCGAGAGGATTTGAACATTGAAAGACATGATAAAGTATTTGTTGAACGAAGGGGATTTTACTTTTTTCAAACTTTCTAAAATAATGTATACTAAGAAAAAGAACAAAATTTATAGGTAGAGAACTCCGTTGAGTTTTCCTCGAAGTAGAAATTACACAACTGATCTATAAAATGTCTATGTGAAAAAGATACAATATATGACACTTTAGAGCATGAAGTAGAATCTTACTTTTATAAAGAGATGCTTTTGTAAAACATTAAATTTATAACTTTAAGAATCGAAAATAGACACTAATAAAAATCTAAAATTATTTTCAATTTTTATTTTCATTCATTCTATCAAGTTTCTGGTATGATAGAAATGTTTAATTTCTACTTATTATTGTGGATACATGTATGTAATAACAAAAGTGTATAATTATAGAAGAGACCAGATAAATTTAATCCAGGAAATCGTTTATTGCGTACGCACGAGCTTTTAATTGACTCAGGCGCGATGCTATATTTTTTGTCAATGTATCGATGCGTAAACGCAAACATCGAGGTAACGTTTTGATAGTGATAACATCTTCATAGATGCAGTACTGCTCAACTGCGAGGTTACGCCTGGCGTCATCAACAGCATATTGTCGTTTAACCTTCGTGTCATCGAAGCATTGATAACGTGACTAACGGTAACTGACAAAATTATTTATTTTCCTGTCTTCGAATGATATCTTCTGTAGGCACTAAGTATATATTTTTTTAGGAGAAAAACACATTTCACGATTTGTGTTCAAAAATAGATGTTCTCCAACAGATAACTCAACGGTACTAATAAAAAGTATTATTTACAGCAGAATTATCATTCTTTTGTTTCAAGAGAATGATTGTAATTTTCTTTTTAAAATTTGCTTTTTATTAATTATAAGTCATAATAAAATAGCGGAAAAACAAAAAAAATACAAAATGGATGATATCTTTTTGAAGTATATTATTATTAAGTAAAATAGTAAAAAAAATAATTGTACTAATGATTGTAAAAAATATGATTGTAACTAAAAACGCAATTATAATACTTTTATTAGTGTTGTCGAAAATTTCTTGGTAAGAGATTTTTTCAACAACATTCGTTTATCACATATAAATACAGATGATAGAAAGTTTTTCTTCGAAAGATAGAGTGATTTTCCACAAATTTATAATATAATTTCCGATATAATTAAATTTTTCAAATTATAATACACAATTTTAAATTTAAAACACAATGAAAGATAAGACAGAAACAGTTCCATTAAAATAAGAGGCGTAACATGATTTTAAAGACGCTTGTACTTCCAAATAATCTTCAAAACTTTCAAAAGAAAATGAATGAACCTTATTCGTCACGAAAAACGTATAGTATATATTTAACTGATCAATTTCCTTTTAATGTGGTTTAGATGATAAATAGAAGACACACAAGAACGTGGAAAAAGGTGAGATATTTGTGACAGAAATACGGAAAATGGATATACCACGCACGCACACTATCTTATAGATAAACGGAGGTTGAAGGAGAGGACGCGTTGCAGAAATAGTCATCCCGTTATCGACACCACCGTTTGCTTATCGTTCCACGGTCAATATTTCGCTCCCTCCGGCTTCTTTTTTTCTGCAGCGTCTTCACCTCACCTCTCTTTCTCTACCCCGATTCTCGACGTAGTTAGCGTGCGTTTGCGCGTCCGTTAGTAGGCTCGCCACTTATCCCGGCTTTATCAGCCGATAATGCTAATATCTCGGCCACCATCAAACAGTGATTACAAGGGAAAAAAGTATCATTCGCTATATTGCAGAAATATCTTCTGATGTACAGAATTATTGCGCAGCTGATTATTAATGTGATCCCGATGGTATCAAAATTGCGTGGAATTCTCATTATGTTTCGAAAAGAAGAAATCGACATCAAGACATAAATTTAAAAAATCGTTTATAATCGAATTCTTCTGAATTTTTAGGAGTTCTATCATGCAGATAATATTAAGAAAATATATATATATGTATATGATACCTCTTTATAGTGTTGCGATTTTATTAAGAAACGTACTTTTTTACGAGAGATTTAGAACAATTATTTAACTTTTATTTAGCTTGAGAGATAAGGACGATTGGAAGTACAATAATTATTTAGATGATATGTTTTAATAGAGAAATATTTCGTTACCTTCTACTCTCTCATTCTCGATTTTGGCTAACGCGGTTAGTAATCAGTAATTAATTAAACATATGGTACTCACCATTTAATACTCTTCTTTATAATGTTGCTAACTATCTTCAACGATTTTTTGGCCGATATGAAAGGTGGAGTGACACTAGTCATCTTTCGTTTCTCTGCCTCGTACGTCGTGTTCTCTTCGTATATCTTAAATTTAGTTTTTTCGAGAATGTTATCCTCTTTGTTGGCGTTTACTACCGAGTTTTTGACCCATTCTACTATGTGGTCCGCGCGATCAGTCGATAATGCAGAATCGCTAGCAAGCTGTTCTTCAATAAGTTCGCCAAACGCGGTCGGAGAATGAACAATTCCAATGTTTGATTTCTCTTCCGTTTTGTTCAAGGACTCTCTTGAGTCATTTTTGTCCTCTGCGGCCGGGGAAGTAGGACATTCCTTCACACTGTCAGCCGTATCATCTTTCGAAACGTCATCTTCCTTCCTTACCGTTTGTTGATCTTTTTCATTATTCTCTTCGTCATTGTCTTCCGTAGTATCGTTAGCGCATCGGAGTATCTCCATCGCCAAATCTCCATGAACAACTTTTATGATCTCATTTAGGCTACTCTGTAGGGTGGTAGCATAAATGGTGTCGTCCATCTTTGCTTCTGCAGAACTAGGTTCATTGCTCTCTTTGGTCTCAGATTTGTTAGTCTCAGAAGGTTTATTAATCTCAGATTTGGTAGTCTCGGATTCGATCTTCTCGAGATTAGTTTCCTCCTTCAAATCCCCATTACAATCGGTTTTAGAAGTATTTGGTTGCTGTTCGGAACTATGTAAATCCATATCTTCGATTTTCTCCTTTTCAACAGTAGCGTCTAAGGCTTCTTTAGAAGTAGATGGTTCGTTGATGTTCATTTGTTCATGATTTTCCTTATCAGAGGAAACTATTCTGTCGTCTGCTGCGGAAATTTCCGACATGCTGTTTTCCGCTGATTTATTAGTATTTTCATCTATATTTTCTGCCATTGTTATTAAATATCTCAAAAATCAATTTCTCTCAGAATCCAACATTTTAATTTCAATGATGAACGGTGACCTTTTAATATTTTGGAAGATACATTGTTACCATCCGAGTCTTCTTGGCCATCTCTCTCTTTCTCTTTCTCTCTTGCGCGGAAAATATCTTTTTATATTCTTCACAACTTCCTCTTCCTCTTTTTTGTTCCTCTTCCTCCGATTTGTTCCTAGAATAACAAAACAAAATAAATATTTTAAAATTATTATTTACAAAATATACATACTTAAAATGAGATTAAAATATTTTTGTTCTTACACATATCTAATTATCACATATATTGGTATTATTATTATATATTTATATTATTATAGTACATATTTTTAATGTATATACATTATTATTAGAATATTATTATACAATATCGCTCATTTACCATAATATAACATAAAAATTATTAGTAATTCCTTATAAAAAAGGAACACAAACATAAAAAAAAGAACAAAACATTTTAAAAGTATTATACATACTTCTATTCTCTTAAACGATCGTTCAGTTCTTACATCAAAATTAATATTACAAAATTTTAATTCAAAATATCAATCAAACTTATTTTTGGGAAACGTTTTTTTTTTAATTGTTCTTGTAATAAATAAGCGATATATAATAATTCCGAGGGTAATTCTCGTCGACAAGAAGAATTCCTACATCATCGACCGAGCGTTGTGAGGTTAGGAAACGCCGTGTATTATGCAAGACATAATTTACCGCTTAATTTCATGTAAATGCAAATGTTATTTCTCATTTTCGCATGAAGTTAGCCGTATATGGATTCTTTGCCCTTCTTCCCAGCTCCGCCTCCGTGCAATTGCGAACAATTGCGAATGCAATAATTATCGCGCAACGACATTCCAACATCAAATAACTACGCATGACCCTTTAATGACCATCCATAACATGTTTCAATAGACTATTGTAAAGAATTCTTGCGTCAATTCCATCGAGATCCTCAAACACATATGTTTCCGCGCAAATGATGTCCCAGACAGGTTGTCACCATTTCCGCGATGAAGGACAATAGCTTTCTTTTGTTCCGTATTTACTCAAAAATACATGTAAATTCCAAGGATTTACTTGTAAGGCTGCCAATGAATTATACATTCTTCTGTCACTATTTTGCGGGTTAAGGATATCCTTGGAGTCGAACTCTAATGCGATTTCTTTCCTACCTGAAGCCTACAGAAAAAGTCTACAGCGAGGTCTTAAGAGTTAATCTCCCACGGAGCTTGTCCCATCGGGCGGTAATGAGACACAGAGACACTGACCTGACTTGATTCTCCTTTCTCAAATCGGAGTAACACTTGCGGTGTCGAGGTCGATCTCGGATTAACGTCGCGACGCGCCACGGACGTTTATTAATCCCGCTGGGCGAATTTCATCTCGCGAACTGAAGTAACATATCGCAATCGCAGCCATCGCGGAGAGCAGATGCGCGCGCGAACGCCTAACCTCCGAGGTAACCGGCGTCGACGGGACGAGACGCGCTGCTGCGCGAAGACGCGAGGGGGGAAGTTGCGGCAAGATAAGATCCTACGTACATACCTCGCACTACCGCTCGAGAAGGAGTCGGTTCTTCGGAGCTGCGGAACGAACTTGTGCGCGAACGTATCAGCGGCTGACGTCGGCCGACTGCGTCCCCGCGTTCGTGATGATCCGTGGGAAACGGATGATGACGACAGCTCGGATTCGCGTCGGAAATGGCAGCGGAGCGAGCGAACTATCGCCGACTGTTCGCGATGGATCGACGTGGCGAGAAAGAGAGAGAGAGAGACAGAGAAAGAGGGAGAAAAATGAGAGAGCGAGCGCGATCTCTTCACGAAAAAAAGCTCTTGGAGAAACGCAAGAGCACGTAGAAACACAAACCCGCGTACCGGCGAGAGGCTGGTGACCTTACTGAACTCTATCCAATCTAGAACCGCGCGGCGCTCACTGGCGCTTGCGAAACGTCACCCGAGAGAGACAACTTGGAGCGGTTGTCGTTCCTTCTCTCTCTCTCTCTCTCTCTCGGGCGGTACAGTCCTTTGAGAAAATTCACGTCGTGTTTGATGAAATATAATCGGGATCGCGAAAATTGATTAAACTTTGACGGGGATTGTACAAAGCTTTCAATGCGCATGCTGTTCTCTCTCCCTCGCTCTCTTTCCACTGCCTTCTCTCTCTCTCTCTCTCTCTCCTCCTCCCCCGCTGATTTTTCTGTTTGAAAATAATACATTCCATGGAGTACATTCCAGCATGAATAGGATTCATTGGGTGACTTATCAACTGCTGCTAACTGGAGCGAAATTGATCTTGTTACTTGAAATTTACGCAAATTCCACAACAGTTGGAATGAGATTGTTTTGATCGTTTTGAAAATTCTCGAATGAAATTTTTATCTTTATTTTATATTGATTAATGTTTTTAATGTTTAATATATATTTTTTATATTCAAATTCTTAAATATGTATAATTTAATTCATTATATAGATTTATACTCGACGAAATTATAAAGGAACAATCGATAGGCATATGTTCGATTCGATTTCCGATCTCTATTTATTCTGAAGTGTGCAGTTTTTATCAAGAATTCCTTCGAACTGAATGTAAGCGTTCTTGAACTGAATTTAATATTAATATGTAGGATTACAAGAATACGATAGATCTGAAACTTTTACAGACATCTAATTATTGATCAATTTAATAGTAAGAAAACGGTAATTATAATTATTTACATATTAAAAGTTATTAAAAGTATATTAAAAGCACTGTTGTTCAACGCTTTTAGTACTTCAAAATAGTAATTAATTACTATCTTTCAACGTAATAAATTGGCCTGTATTAAATTTCTGTAAGGGAAGAAAGAGACTTACCGAAAATAGAACAGCAAGAGCGTCTTTTTGATAAAGTTCATTTTCTGTAAAATCCGATACTAACGAAGTTTATTGAGTGAAATTATCAATAAAATTACCGTATAGTTAAGTTTATTTTCCTACAGAGTTTAGTTGCCACTGTGCAGTAGTTTTCGTTGTAGCGTTCGCGATAATATCTATGAATTAATTGCACAATTTCGTGAAATATTTCATAAAATATCGTCCGCATTCGATGTCTCGCTTTCGCTTGATTGATGATTCACCGACATAACGATTGTCTTATTGTCATAATAGTTTTTCATTCGAATTCGAACCCGCTCCGATTCCAAGTAAACTCTGGCGAAAATAAAAATCGGAATGTAAGTCGAATGTAAGAGGAGAGTGACAAAAGCGTAAAAAAAGCTTCTAGGAGACAAAAATAGAGACAAATGAAATGCAAAAGAGCTGTTTACGCTTCTTTTACATTTCAATGTCTTTATTTTCGCCTCCTAGAAGTTTCATTTATCCTTCTTTTATTCTTCGTATACTCTCGACTTACGCTCTGATTTTTATTGTTGCCAGGGAAATCATCAATGCATGGAACGATCGCGTAGTGTGAATTAAATTCTCCGTTGCTGTGAATTTTTGTGAATTTATGCAGATCTGTGTGGATGTCGCTACTATATAATAGTGTTTGCTTTCGAGATCGATGAAACTATTTGTGACACGAATTCACGCGAGTTTATATAAAATATCGTCCATGTTCCATTTCGCGTTTGAGATCGTCGGTTCGATAATAATATGACGGAATGAAAAACTGGTTGTTCTTATGAAACTTTTACTGCATTTCGTAAATTTGACGGTAAATCGAAACTCGCTTAGATAGAACACAAAATTATAATAACATCAAGATTACATCTCTCTCTCTCTCTCTCTCTCTCTCTCTCTCTCTCTCTCTCTCTCTCTCAAGTAAGAATAATTTTTTTTGCACTTCAATAGGAAGATTACTATTATTTTAGGAAAAATCACAATGACATCAATTATACTTTTCTTATAGAAATTTAATATTAATACTAATCCATTAATCACTTACTTTGAGTATTACAAGTATCGTTCATAATATTTTTAATATTCAAAATAAGTGATTAATTGACCAGATAGTATTAAATTTCTATTAATCTTGATTTTATTATAATTTTATGTTTTATTTAGGTGAAATCGAATATAAAACTTTAATAGAATTATGATGAAATCGAGATTTTCTTACAGAACGACTGGATTTAAAGAAACTTGCGCATCAAATATCCATATTTCGAATTAAAAGAATGATATATAATAACTGAAGACATCGGACGTGTATTATCTTTGCGATTATCAGGAAAAACGTGGAAAATAGCGATAAATTAAGGTAAGTGGTAGCGATAATCAGTCTAATTATCGTCGTTTCTGATTGGTATAGTGATACTCAACAAAAGATGCGTTCGCAAAAATCTATTTGGAAAAACCTCGGGATGGGAAGAGACAACTCTCGAGATAATTTTATAGGAGAAACACGACATTGCGGTGTTCTCGTATATTTACACATTATTCGTAATTCATAATCAATAGTAATCATATATCTATATATATAATATGTATATATCAACAAAATAATATTTTAGTCATTTTTACGTCGCTAATAAATCTAAAGGCTAAACAGTCACAGGGTCTCGATCATCTAAAGTTGGTGACGTCTAGCCGCGGAACTTCCATCACGTCCGCTCTCTCTACCTAACAATAAATAAACAAACAAATACAAAATTTATACATTCCGCGCACATTACCGCGCTAGTGAGGGTAATAATGATTAATATCGTATGCCACAGTCGCAGTTAACGAGATGATCTCATGATCCTTTCCCACATGCTCTGTAAATAAAAAATTAATTACGTAGCAGGTTATAATGTGTCATTAGCACCGTCTGGATCAGATATGGAAAAACTAATGAAGCGTAAATTGATATTAGAATGTCTAAAGAGAATTTTCTCCCGCTACTGACATTCGCGTATAATCCCTAAATCCTCATAAATTTTCCGAACGCTAAGCTTGAGGCACAATTGAAAGCACTGGCAACAGGAACAGGGAATAACAAATTGCGACTCATCAGAAACCGTGTACTCCCGTATACACGATTTTTGGTAGACCGAAGTCTGTTACTTCCTATTTCTATTACTTGTGTTTTTCAATTGTGTCTCAGGTTTAAAAGATATTATTTTTGCTAAAATCGTTAGGAACGCTCGAAGAGAGGTGAAGAAGAAACATTGTTTTTATATTATAACGCATAAAAATCTCGCGCTGCCGTACGTCGGTTATGAGTTAATATAATTGGATTTTATATTAAATCAACCTTGACCCCAGGCTTCCGCAATTAAAACTTCCATTCTAATTGGGAACGAGGTAAGGGAGTAACTGCAGCTAACTGCGTTCGAAGCAATTTTTTTTTTTTTACTACCACCGAGTCTTGTTCTCGCTGATAGTCCTCTACATGGCAGCGCGGTATCGCCTTACCGATGGCGAAACGGGGACAGAACAGTCGTTGTCTTTGCTTTTAACCGCGGTGTAATATACCACGCAGTCTGTTGTCGTCGGCCGGTTGTAGGTGTATTAAAATTGCGGCTTCTTAACGGGGTCACGCCGCGGACACGCTAATAACCACGTGCATTTCCGTTGGAATTAGAACGACCGATGCACCGCTGGATGATCGCCTCTGCGTTATCTGCGACCGTAGACGTAAATTGGACACAAAATTGCATCGTTTCTCTACCTCGCACAAACGGCTGCTGTTAGCAATATTTCAGCTCCGATTAAACCGTGATGGTTAATACGTCTCTTTCTCTACATCGCAGTCGCGGTTGTCGGCTTTATAAATATACAAAGGAAGGTTTCTCTCTCTTTCTCTACCTGTGTGGGTGTGGGTGTGGGTGTGGGTGTGGGTGTGTGTGTGGGTGGGTG
>NW_017256500.1:3784487-3795644 GCF_001594055.1 Mycetomoellerius zeteki
GAGGACGCGCGCGCGTGTGTAATTAATTCAATTACCGATGCTTATAGTTATTGACTCGCATAATTAAATAGTTGACAATTCTCTGATCACTCTCTCTGGATCGTAGCTTTGGCAGATATATAGTCAGAGAAAGAGAATTTTCTCCACGATCGTGTGAGCCATGTATCCCACGCTGTATTAAATGTTAGATGGATCGGTTGATGCGTTTCATTTCAGAACTGAAATTCGAACCGAGGTTTCCAAAGCAATTTTTATCATTACATCGTACGTATACTCTGTTCAACGAGAGAATGATTTCAGTCTGCGCATAGGAGGCGATACATCGGACTATAACGAAATAAATAAATAAAGTCCAAGTAATCTAATACTGTGATGACATCCGCTGGTACGAGATATTTGCAAACTGTAGTACAATGCTGTGAAGACCTGCGCAAAACGGAGTTTTCGTTCGATCCGAGGTCATTTCTCTCGTTGAACAGAGTATAGTCGTATTTTCGTAACACAAACATTATTGCATCAAATATTTGAAGTGACTTAATTTTGAGATAAAAAAGATATTATGAAATATAATATCTGATGTTATTCTCGGCTTTACGTTCCATTTCATAATTGACTTATTTGGATGTTCCTCATTGCTCAATTATGCGATATCGCGTGGTTTATTTAAACTGACTCGAAATTCAAAATATTTACGGTGTCGTGGGATACATGTTTCACGAATGGGACCACGGAATTTCGTTGACAAACACTAATCCACGTCGGAGACGCATAAATCCAGCATGAGAACTGCGCCAAATGCTGCGACGACTCACTGCGAGGAATTCTCTTCGTCGCGATGTTGAGTATAATCGGATTTCAACTCCGACAAAACGGTAATCGGTATCGCGCGCAATGGTGTTTCGTGTATTCATATATATCAACGTGCACATGGGCACATTGTTTGGACGCGCGTGTATAATACATCGCGTATAAAATACCTTTTCTCTACCTATAAATGAACTACCTACACGCTTTCGTCGTGGGCCTTCTTCGCTATCTTTCGTCCCCCGCGTTCGCTTTTTTAACTATCAAATAGCACCTATTCTCGTCACGTATTTCACGCTATATAAGCATTTTGTTTTTTTTTTCTTTTCTTTTTTTGTTTTTTTATCCGTGCGCTTCAATCCTTGCCTTCTCAGATATTTTTGTGGGAATTATATAACATGGGAAATACATTATAAGATACATATTACATACGTTCGTAACATATAAAAATTAAACGATCTGTCAAAAATTATTGATATTTTTTTTTGCGAAAGACGAATCGTTGTATAGTATATCTGTCGAATTGCAAAGGATCAATGCGCTCAATTTTTCGATGTGGTGGCCGAGTTTACACCAGCAACAGCGGAAGAAAATGAAAAGAACGGTTTTTTACTGAAGTATATCTAAAAATTTAACTGAATACAAATCTGAAAGTAATTTTGTTGGACTATCAAAATAAACTGGTTGCTAGAAACTTTTTGCAACATTATATACTCATTATATTTAAGTTTCCTACATAATTATTTTATGGTCCAACAAAATTATTTTTAAATCTGTATTTAGCTAAATTTTTAGAAATTTCAATAAAATTTCGTTCCTTCTATGAGCAAGTCTTCCGTCGTTTACATTGAATTTCATTCCATAATGCGAGCAACGGTATAAAATAAGAACTATACATTTACGTAATAAATGGCCGACTCTGACATGATATTAAAGCGTGACTATTTTCGAAATGGCATCTCTGATATATTATTTTCTTTGAGGTTTTCCGGTGCTCGAATGGAAATAACCGTGTGTATACATATGTGCGTACACAAATGATAAGTGAGTAAAATAGTCGTAATTAGTTTGATCCTTTTTAAAACGTTTGCGATATTTTTAACCGGAACAAACTAGACAAACCGCATTTAAAATAATTGTTTTCCATATCACCACTTATCGCGCATCGTACGTAAAGAAGTGATACAACAAAAGAAATAAAAATAGGGTATAAAGACACAATCGTGTAAAAAGTTCTCGGATAAATCTTAAGTTCTTTGATATAAATTCTGATTGCTTCTAAAATCATAAATTTCGTCGCGCTATCGTGTGAAGTGTTACACAAAAGCGCGCATAATATTTGTTTTATATCTAAGTAAATATTGTCCGTAAGCGATTAAGAATTTTTTTTTCCTTTCATAGGTGCTTTATCGTAAAACAATAGCGAGAAGACAATGTTTGCGAATTAAATTGGCAAATAGAAACAAAAACGCCGACCAAAATAAATATCAATGTAATTTTCCGTGAAATAGAATTGCATCGATAGATTTCTAGAATAGCTCGTTTGCTGTTATATTCGACGTTTCGTAAAATTTAACGCAACGGAGAGCAACGAGATTTTACGACGGAAATTAAATGCGGAAAGTCTAACTATCGGAGCACGGAGGCTTAAAATGCATCGTCGTTAATTGCGCAGATGGAAAATATCGCTGCTTGTGTAAACTCGGCTCGTAAGTCATGGATATAAATATTTAATCGTGACGCACTAATTTCTACTACGCCAGGTCGGGAGACTAGTTACGATCGCCGTGACGAGCAAAAATAAAAATATTACATGAACATGTAGTATATTAACAGTAAGTTGGTAACAGACTGTACAAAATAACAACCAGAACGATAACAATCAGCAAGCAAAAGACATTGCACTAAGTAATATAAAACAATTGTATACAACTTTAAATATAAAACTGTGTCTATAATGAAATATAAAACTGTATCTATAATTTGATTATTATTAATCCTTTCTTAGAGAGATTCATTAAGGTTTTTGTATAATCTCTATCTCTTCCTGAAAAATAAGCTGATTACTTGATCTACCTCTCACACAATTTTTTTAACCCATATCTAAATAATTAGTAACAGATAAACTTTAGCTTTACTTATGAAACAGATAGTATATTAAATACGAAAACAGAGGAGCCTCATCACGGCGTTCGCATGTCATTGCACTTGTGTCAAGGGTCTTCTACGGGGTTATGACGATGAGAGAGAAAACCGCGGAGTTTATATCGTAGAAGCAAGTGGTGTAGTCTTATAAAACATCACATTAATAGAGTCCACATCAAAGAGACATCTTTTCTTTGTATCCCCTATAATTGCACATCATGACAAATTAATCAGCGTTCTGGTCTGTAACTTTATTATAGTTAATATGCTTGCTGCATAAGTCTTCATAATTGTCCGTTTGATGTGTACATTTTTTGATACTGGTGACTGGTCCTAGTACAGCTTGGCATTAGTTTCTGCACAGATATGAGAATACGTCTTTTTGTCAGTACAAAAAGTCCAACAGAAAAATATATTTTCGACTTGAACTCGCTAAGAAGTTTGCCGAGTTCCTCAGTCAAAATACATTATCTCTAATCTACTCTATTAATCGGTTATCGCCTACATTCGCGTATGACTTTATCACATAATTTACGTCTTTATATAATTTACGAATGTTCACCGAGTTTACTAAGATTACGTATCGTAATTAATCTTTTAACAACACCGTCAGTCTCGCTCGTACATATTTTTATCTCTATTCTTCATTATCGTGCGTAAAAAATTATATAATAATCATAGCTTTAAATATAATCTTAAATACAATATTATTCAACACTCAATAAAGTACAGGTATTTTAAGATTACCATTATTATTTTCCAAAAGAAGAATTTTTTTTATACGCACGCAATAATTTCAAATATAAGTATAATAACGAGCGACTAACGGCGGGGTAAAACAAGATACACGAACGAAATCAATTCGACCGCTTCGACTACACCACCGCGAAGGGGAAGGGCTTCTGCGGGTGTCGAGCAGCGGTTATTCCGCGAAAAGTCCTCGCCGGCCGGCGTTTCTTCATCCGCATTTCTCTGCCTCGCTGCGTGAGCAGCCTTCGGCGAGTGGCCGAAACCGCGTAAGAAGTGGCGTCGCGGCGTTCCTCGTACATCTCGCGGTTCTTTTCTTTTCTCCTTCAGCCTCTCAGAATCGCTGGACTCGCAGTCAAGGTCAAGGTCGGTGGTCAGGAGGCGAGAGTAGTCCTGTGCCAGGAGGCGAGTTGCTGTTGCTGTTGCTGCTGCTGTAGCTGTGACTGTGGCGGTTGCTGTTGCTGTTGTTGCTGTTGTTGCTGTTGTTGCTGTTGTTGTTGCTGCTGCTGCTGCTGCTGCTGCTGCTGTTGCCTTTTTTGACTGCAAATAAAAAACAGGATTGCATTTTATTACTTCCGTCGACATTGATACATGAAATTATCGTTATATTGTACTATGTTGTAAAAAATTATATTATTCAGGCTATAGGGATAAACTATATACAACTATATACGATATAATACAATCAGACGAAAGGAAAAAGTGATTTCTTGTACAAAATTAAGTCGGAAGTTGTTTCCAAGAAAATAAAGTTTGAAAATCGCGAAGTATACGTGCACTTCAATTAAGATATGGTTTATGGAAAAATACTGTAAACACGTTATCATGTTTATTTAACTTCCACGCGATTTTACGAGTGACACAGTTAAAAAACATATGACAAATAGTTAAATTGTTAAATAATTAAATTTCAATTAAAAGAAATAATCCTTATTTTTTTTGGGTCAAAGCGGATCTTAGTGCTTAAATATTTCAGGGTGAATTTTTATTTCGTTAAAAAAGAAATTGCTCAGAATAACGTTTCAGGCAAAAAGAATTTATTCTACACTCTTGCAACTTATTTTTATTTAAGGAATCACTCCGCCGATTATACTAAATTTTCTACTTTTTCCCATCTTGTATTTATGTAATTTTTATAACGTCATAATTATTATTGAAATGTAGAAAATCAATTAATTATATATTGTTGTGTGAAATATAGAAGATACAATGGAACATAAAAATACGTACACTGAAAAAAATGTAAATTTTAATACATATTCGAATAGTACTAAGCAAACATTCATTTATTGTAAATAAATATTTAATAAAATAATTTAATAATAAAATAATTAATAAAAAATAATAATTAATTCAAATTAATTATTTTTATATCAATGAAATATATATATTATTATTTACATTTTGTAAATATTTATTTAGAATTATAAAAACAAATATTTATTAAAATTTAACTTTTTCCAGTAAGAAAGGTGCAGAAATTCATACATAGGACATGTAAAATGAATAATTTGAATGTATAATCATAAAAGCAATATTTTTTGTTATTTTTTATAAATAACTTGACTAAATTATCACAAACAATGGACAAGCTTCGGATTGTTTACACCGGCATGGGTTTTTCCGCGGACGCGCACGTGCTCAGTACATTGCTTCTTTACGAAATCAGTTACGAAATCAGAAACGAATGTGCGGAATTATGCGCATACCTTTGCGAGGTTCGATATTCGCAAGGATAACGCGGGCGTAGTGCTTTTCCTGGAAACGACGAAAGAGTTCTGGAGGATGCAAAATGCGACGTCACCGTCGCGTCTCGATCGATCTCTCTGCGCATAATAGACACGCACGTGTTGCTGCAAAAATAACGAATATCGTCGAGTAAATCATCCAGTACGAGCGTCACGATGTCCACGTGAGCAAGATTATGAGGCTTGGGTTAGTAATTATAACGGAATGCAAAATTCATGACGATGGTTTAACGCCAACGTAATTTATTCGGCTGCGCAACTGCGCAATTTAGAGATTGATGCATATCTATATATTTTTGTTGACGTGAATATGTCAGTACATCACCGATAACGAAGCGTGTTACTCCAGATAGACATCACAATTAATTCACATTTCTAGCGACGAAATACCGTTTTCGATGTATACATGTATTATAGGATTCTTTAAAAAATATCCTGAAAAAGAATTTACTTAAATCTTAATACATATTTCTTTGAATAGTATTAAGTAAACATAAAGTTACAATAAATAAATATTTATTCAATAAAAAAAAAATTTTAATCAAATTAATAGTTTTTGTATATAAACAATTTTTCAGATTGTAATTATTCAAGAGATTTAATTTCTCGAGAAATAATTTTCCTCGCGACAACCGTATACTTTATTGTCGACCCTATGGAAATTTCCTAGCCATTTATTGTCATTGTGAGACGGCTGACAGCCGCATACAAAGCTCTTTATAATTATTATAAGCAGTTTAAGAAACAGAGTTTTTTCAAGAGAGAGAGAGAGAGAGAGAGAGGCTCTTGGCGCAGTTAGCTTGAACAGTTGTCCAAGTTCATTAAATTTCAACGTCACACCGCTGACGTTAGTGGTAGTGTTACGTTCGCAATTGATATCGCAACAAATCCCTGTGTTAGTAGTCGCGACCGTTATCGCGGCTGGACGCTACGTGCACGCGGGAGAGATCAATTAGGACGCACCGCTTAATTAAGAGCACTTTTCCTACATCATAATGCAACAATAAGCAAAGGTAATCGGAACGATTACGCGCACGCGACCTCGATGCTGGAAGTCGCGCGCCCGTCCGCGTTACCCTGGCCGCCGGCATATGGCGTATTCTCACGGCGGAAAAGAAACGTACGAAAGTAATATAGTAGAGAACGGCTTGGAAAGATAAGGGAGAGACTCGCCTTCTTCCGTTTACACCGCCAAGAGACGATACACGTATATACGTAAGCCGAGTTCTCCTACAAATCTCTCACGGCGCGCGGTGACGAGAAACAATTACTTTCTTTAATGATCGTCTGTCGTTTGCGCTGAGACACAATATATATTTTTCCCGTGATCGCAATATCTGATGAGACAGTACGTGAAAATTCATACAGTATAGATTATTCTTGCAGCAATATTGCTGCAAGCTTCCGCGTGTATGGGAAAGGATGCACGGAAAGAAAAGATTAGCTGCCACAGCTAAAAATTATGGTATATTAGGTATGGCAGATAGATTCAGTCAGGGTTGGGCACGTATCGAACTCAACGTATTATGAGTGGTTTCATACATGAATGAAACTATGTATAATATATCGTAGGTTTCAGCCATGTAGTAAAATGGCGCTTCACCGTTCGCACTTTGCAGTGTCGCGTTGCTTGAAATCCTCAAATTTTTTAACTTAAAATGAGATAGATATATGTTTGAGCGTTGAAAAGAGCGAAAACGAAGTTGCTGAATGGAAAAGTGCAAGCAATACGAACAGATCCAAGAATACCATGACTGTGTTCCAAATTTATTGCCAACACTGAAAATGCGACAGTTTACGTTACGTGCACTATAGATTTTCAGTACAGGCATTCAATTTTGGAACATAGCTCATATATCACTATAAGCCTAGCATAGAGCTGCTAGACTAATAAGAAGGTATGTAAATCAAAATGACTTTAAGATGAATATTAATTGGTCCAGTGGTTCAATTATACAATGCTCACCAGTGCTCACTAAGATGAGTTTTAGAATTTTAACGTATATAATATACGTTTTATACGTTTTTATACGTAAGAAATGTAAGAAACCTCTCGCAGCGTTAAATTTCCCAACCCTGGATTCAGTAATATTATATGGATACCTAACGTCGTGTCTGCGAGGTCTAATTTCCATTAGTTGTGAAGCCTAAATATTATCATTGTAACAGACAAGCATTTTATTATTATGTCGATATATTGATCATTGCAGCGTTTTCTGTGTAGCAGACTATTTGATAGCAAGTACAGTTTCAGCAAACCATATTTATCTGTGATAAAGACAATTTTCCTTTACACTGACATATCCGATAACTATGACAACTAATTTCATGTTGCTAAATAAATTGACTGTAACAGACATGCATATTTTGTTGTCATGTCCTTATATTAGCTACAGCAGTAAATCCTTTGTATGTATTAACAAATTTCATAGCTATATTAGTTAATGCAATTTCAGCTAATCAGAATTAGCTGTGGCTAGAAATATTTTTTTTTCCGTGTGGTTTTGCTGAAGTATTTAAAAATTTAGTTAGATACAAATCTGAAAATATTTTTGTTAAACTATCAAAATAATTATGTAGGCTAGTCAAACTGGTGGCTAGAATGTCAAAACATTTTTCAGCGTTGTTATCAATTGTTTGAATTTCCTACATAATTGTTTTGATGTTCTAACAAAATTATCTTCAGATCTGCATCTAATAGCTAAATATTTCGTTATTTTAGCAAAATAATATATAACTTCTATGTACACGTAATCGCGTAATGGAACTAAACACATATCTGCTCAAACCGAGCTGCTGGATATTTGATATTCAAACAGCAAAGTGAAATTTAATCGTAATTTAGGTTTGAATATTCAAAAATAACAGGAATACGGGACGATCCTCTCAGCGAGATCATTACGCCAGGATAACGAATTGGTTTCTCTCACCCTGCCTGTTTCCGATCACTCGGCCGTTCGCTCGCGAGAGGATTAAATCCGGGTGAAATTTTTGCTTCCTGTCTGGCACTTCCCTCTTCCTCTCCGCGATCCTCCGTGCTTTCGAATTTCCCGGGTCCGATCAATGTTGCTGCAATATTATTAGAGCGATCTGTACTGTAATTATTTTATTGGAACCGAAACTTAACGTACGGTTAGTAAAGATTTGCGACTGTACTATTTCGTTGAATTATTAAAGAGCTTTTATTATAATTTGCCAATTGCTTATCGCATCGACTCCTAATGCTCTTCTTTTTAAACGTTAATTGTAATTATTTTGATGATCCAACAAAAATATTTTAGTTTTATATTTAATAAGATTTTTAGATATTTCAAAATTGTACTTTCCGTGTAGTCTATGGTTACCAACTCAACGATTACGAACGTTTATTGTAGGGTCACGTCATGAACAGATATTGGTGGTGCTCACCTTTTTCTCTCCATATTTTTCGGGCGGGATTTTGAGGCTCACGCGAAAAGTTTATGTGCTTTTGAGGAGAGAAAAAGGCTTGGGCATTATTTCTATACGGCTCGTCATAATTAACGGTCACGCTGCGGTTGTTCGTAATCCCGGCGAATTAAACGACGCGCAAGGGGCTCAAATGGACGGGACGGCAAGCTGAAAGTTGTGCGCACAAAGCGAAGCGCCTCTCACGAGCCGTTCTCCCCTCCGAGTAAACGAGTGAGCGAGCGAGCGAGCGAAACTTTTTTGCGTCTGACTCGCGCCGGCGACTTCTCCTTGTATAATGAGACGCGACGGTGAGGACGCGCTCTCCTCGCGCACATTCAATGACGATAATCTATCCACTGCTCGCTACGATTTGAAATATAGATGACCGAGTTTCAGAGGCGCCGTGAACGATCCCGTCTCGTCTTTCTCTCTCTCTTTCACATTCTGGAACGGATACGGCGACTGGCATATGAAATATGAATTCCCGATCGAAGGCGCTCCAGAACTTCGGACTTTATGTCCGACACGCAGGAGGGACTCTCTGTTTATCTCCCCTCTCTCTTTCTTTCCTCTAAATGTACGGATAGGGGTAAATGAGTTCGGTATCGACGCGACTGGATTACTGTCGCGAAAACGTTATTCGCGTTCGTCGAATAGGACTTGACTCGTACAAATAAAATTCGCTCATGCGAGGAGTAACATCTTGAGAGTTTTCCTTCCTCTTCGTTTATAAAGAAGGCATCACGGCTATGTTGATAACAGGTTTTTTCCTCTATTCTTTTTCCTTTTTTGTCCCTGCAAATTATGGTTCTCTTACGCGCCGTATCGATCCACCTCCACTCTGACATATACGCACGTAGACGTGTTCGTCTCAATGATATATTTAAATCTCGTGCCGTGCAACGAATATCGAATATGTCAGGTAGTCGAATATGCAAGTATAACGTATATGGTACGAGAATATTTAATGTCGCGTTTACGATTCGATGGCTTTGTTATTAATGCGGGTGCCCCCGATTAAACTTTGCATACCCGAAGTGACCTGTTTCATCCTTTTATAAGCATCAACGGCGACAATTAAGACGTATCGGCACTCATGAAATATTAAGCCAACCAAGTGAACTATAATTTTCCAGCTAACGAGGAACTCCCTTTATTAAGAGACATTAGGGAATTTTTGCAGTAACGTGAATCCAGATACGGTGAACGGTAAAGTCAGGTTATCTTCTTCTTAATGACTAATTAAGAAAAGGATAACATGACTTTAGCGTTCACCGTATCTGGATTCACGTTATTGCAAAAACTCCCTATTGGTTCTACGCGTGAAGCATCGAAAAACTGAAATAAATATTCATATGATCCCCGGTAGCTCGTCTATAGTGATCTTGACTTATTATTCCTGCGGAATTAATTATAACAAAGGAACAAAAATTATCGCAGACTCATATAATTCTGTAACTCCAATATCTAACGCTGCATTAAATTTGTATAAAACCTTTCGTACTTTTGAAGCATGAAATTAAGTCGTTTTGTGAAGGGAATATTACGATACAGTTATAAGTAATATTTATAATAAAACTACATTAAATATTTGAAAAAAGCTTTTCCTCAATATTTGATAAAATATTATGAAAATATTCCGGCATAACTTTGTAATATATATTTTACATTTCATTTTACTTGATATCTGACAATTCCTCTCCCAGACATATGACAAAACATATTATGAATTATTCATTTACATAATCTGTTTAAAATTCACCCATTACGAGATATGTCGTTCATGCATAGCGTTAATTCTAAATTTGAAGTTAATATAAGATCTGTTTTCTATGGTTGAACTGTAGGTATACTAGTAGGTACACCTTTGGAACTTGAGATCGATATATGTTTGATATTTGACGAAGGCGAGAAAGAGTTCTAATATAGGGTATCTGGTGCAGGAATAAAAAAACAGACCTATAATTTTCTCTTTCAGATCCTTATTCCTCCAATTGCATGTCTATTTTAAGCTATAATTTTATAAGAAATAGGCGTAGCAAAGTAATGAACGAGAGAGAGAGAGATTGTGCCTAATAAACTTCCCTTGATTTGCGTCAAGGGAAAGTTTGCACACGTGCGAGCGATCGCACTTAATCTGAAAGAAGTTCCGAACTTTATTTGGGGAAGTTTGCGCGCACACGTGAGAGAGAAATATGTACACGGAATGGTTGCGGCCGCGTGAATGCCATGTTGAAAATTTGATGAGGGCTCGGAGGTAAGGTTTTGGACGTAAGGACATTCC
>NW_017256500.1:3795672-3796939 GCF_001594055.1 Mycetomoellerius zeteki
TACCACTTACCCTAAAAACGTCAGTGAGCTTGATGAAGTTGCAGGATTCCGACCAGAAACTTTTCCTTGCCAACGTAAATTTCTCATTGCGAATCACTTAATACAGTACAAAGTTCAAGGATATTTGTTAATTGAAAAATGAATCTTATTTGTATATTGAATAATTCTACTTTTTTGTAGTTCATCGTTTATCATACTGCATAAATTAAACACGAGTTGTTTATTAGTACAGTGATAATAAAGATCACAAAGTCAAATTATATATATCCCACAGTATACAATTCAAATTATATTATAATTATGTGACACATTTAAATTATGCATTAAATAACTATCATTAAACAAGTGAAAAGAGAAACAAATATTTTACGCTTTCTACGACTATAATTATATGATATAATATAATTATATCATATAATTATATGTTTCTTTGTAATAATACATCACGTATTACATCAGAAATTGCGTAAGTAATTTTTCAATCCTAAATGCAGATACAATAAGAGATAATATCCAAAGTTGCATCTATTTATTTCACTATATACATAATTTTTTCATTTTCGGATACGGTTAGATCGAGATTAGATGCTTATTGAGGTCATCTTGATAAGCTAAGTACTTTTTCTCGTGTCACTGATCGTCTTTCCAGCTAACCGTTCAGTGCGAGGTAAAATGTGGGTCGCTTTAAAAAGAACATGTGTATATTGTCTAAATTATTTTATGCTGTAGATAGTGTTTACTTTCAACATCCGAGAGAGCGCCTAAGTTTATATGAATTTGAAAGAAACATTTAAACAATTATTAGTATCATTAATATATAAAGATATTATTAAATATAATAAATATTAATATATATATAACATAATTATATATTATATAAAACATATTTTATATATATAATATTTTTAAATATTTTTTCTTCAATTTTCCGATCGTCGTTAACTTTTGCTAAGAATTTAAATTAAGCTTTAGCAAAAATCGGATACATTATCATGCTCGGTGAACGGCAAAATCGTAAATTTCAAGCAAAAAGAAGAACCTTTTTGTACTCTTCCATTTCGCATACTCGAAAGCGTCGAGTACGTGCTTGCTAGTTTTCGTGCTGTAGTACGGATCCTAGTACCAACCGCGACACTACCGGTACTCTGCCATAACGACTCTTTGCAGCGACGAGGACGATCGATCGAGGTGCTCTTGGTCCGCACGTGCGCAGATTATGCTGTTCTCTCTCTCTCTTTCTCTCTCTCTCTCTCTCTCTCACTCACTC
>NW_017256500.1:3797010-3860668 GCF_001594055.1 Mycetomoellerius zeteki
CTCTCTCACTTTCACTCTCTCACTATTTTCTTTATCCACTTTCCTTTATTATCCTATTTCTCTTCATCTCCATCTTTTCCCCCCCCCCATCGTTCCTATCTGTCCTTCTCTCTATGCTACCACAACCACGTCACTGCTCGTCGAAGTGAGTCTAACATAGCCATCCTTCCATAGAGTCGCCTACGCGCTCACGTACACGCACGCACACATACATAAATACGCTCATGTACATGTCGATATACACATCGATCCGAGGGTGGGCGATGCGGCTTCACGGTGGTGCCGAATGCCTCGCGAATCTTTTGGTACAAAGGGTAGTGAAATACGTACGCGCGTCATAAGAAAAGCCACGTGGCCACGTGAACCCGACACGTGCATACCGGTCACCCTTGTTTGCAAATCGTCTTTCGTACATTATTCGACAATTCAATGTCAATTGCGGTCAATCATTTTTCCGTATGATTTAATTTAAATTTATTTTCGGCGCACGCGGCGTGACGTACAGAATACGGTATAGAAAAGCGACAAAGACCGTGGAGCGAGAGTCTAGCTGGATTATTGTTTTTCTTTAATGTCTGGCTGTTCTATTTCTGAAAATTTCGTGTAAAACAGATTTACCAACGGTTATAACACTATCTTTTCTTAGAAACGCGGGCTCGATTTCTACGTAAAATTTTCCTCGCACAAGGGACGAGCGCGCGATCCCCTTTGGTTCTACATCAGGCGATACACTTTTTTCTAATGAAACGATCCGCGTCACCCGCGATCAAGCTCACTATCTTCAAATATTCTTCCTCGCTTTACAATCCCCCCTCGTTCATTTCATTTCTTTTATCGATCGTCCGACGTCGTGCGACGGTTGACGCAACGACGACGCCAGTGTCAAAGTGAAAGAAAAAAGCGATAGATAATAAGACATGTTCCTTCATTTTTCCTACGAGGTCGCTCGTGCGTTCACGTACGTGTGCAAGATCGAGTACGCGTTGTCAAACGAATCTTTACCTTGTTGTCACCAAAACATGGAGCATAGATTGCGCCATCCGTCTAAAACCGATATTCATAGTCGATTCTTATTTTAAGACCGTCTTAAGTAATATTTTAAGATACTAATGTGATTCTTCGACCAGTATTCTCTCTCTCTCATAATTCGTTCTTATTTCAAGACAGTCTTAAGACTCTTAAGTAATGTCTTAAGATGTTAATACTGCCGTCTGATTAGTTCGCAACATTTGAAGATCATATTTAAGACAGTCTTAAATATAAAATCCATCTATGAGTATCTCACCCTCTGATTGGTTCCTGACATCTTAAGACTGTACTTAAAACAAGTCTTAAATATAAGAATCGACTGTGAATACCGGCCCAAATAGTAGATACATCAAATGTGGCCAACACACACACACACACAAATAAGAGGTGGGAAGCGTAAAAAGACGATCAATCTTCCTTTCTTTCTAAGAGATTGTGATAGATTGCATAGAAAGAGATAGAAACGGGCCGACTTCGCGTTCGATTTCTCTCATTCTCGTCGACCAATTTTATACAAGGATAGTACAGTCTATGTTCTATGTCTTTGGTTGTCACAATCACAGGTTTCACGCGGGGGCAATGTTAATCCGAGAAGCCACGTGGCGTCAAGCGACATACATGTAATTCTCGACCCTCGTTCGGACATAAGTCTCCGAGCGAATCTTCCCGAGCAGCACAATTCATTGACGAAACATTGGTTAAATGTTGGCATACATTGGGGATATGTTGGGCCAATGTTACGCCGATGAATTGTGCTATTAGGATTCGCAAGCGAAGAGCTTCGCTCGACAGACGATCGAAAAAAAAATCATTGCTCGAAAAGCCATGAATCGTAATAATCGCAAATAACAGTAATAAACGCGCCCGAAAGCTCAAAATACGCCTAGGTGCAACGATATAACTCATCTCGCATCCACAGCCATACTTTGCGCCGGCTATACATAGTCATCGATCCACGAAAGATTTCATGCCGGTCGCTCTATGGCGAAACTGAAATCTCTGAAAAAAGAAACTATGTATAACACACGTCTATATATATATATATATATATATATTATATGTTCGCCGCAAAGTAAACGTCAATCTGATTTCAATTATCGAAAAGACACCTCATGAATTGTCGGAAGGGTCGGAGTTGTCGACATAAATTTGTTGAATTATATATTGGTTTACACCCCTCAAAAATTTAATGATTGAAATTTTAGATTTATATCAAAGGGGTAACCACTAGCTGAAATATTGTCCTACGGATTACATGATTTCATATAATTTCATCTAATGATTACAAATAATTTTTTTTACTACATACGTATGAAGTCATTTGGTAATAAAATATACGATTTTATTTAATGTTATACAATGATTTTTCATGATTGCATACCATATGTAATTATCGGATTATACATAGAGATTTCATATGAATTTTATAATGATTTCGAGGACTCTGTCCCACGATTACATTAAGTGTATTATCCCCTCGATTTATATAATATATAAGACGGGCAATGTAATTATAGATAAGGGTGTATTCACGATGCTACATTTGACGTTAATTATAGCCGGTATCTGATTTTCTCGTACCTGTACTCACAATTCTCGCATATGCTCGGAATTAGAGGGACGCATTTAGCGCCGAATGAACACAAAGAACACAGGCCATTGTTCGCGCAGTGAGAATGTGCGTGCATTGATCCGCGAGAGCGGCCGTGTGCTAATGAAGAAGTACGAATCTCTGCGTTGCAAAGAGCGACGGCACGTGGTGCGTAGTATGCGTGTTCCCGTTCCGCCTTGGCTCCTTCATTGCGTAAATACTCCAAGGTCGCGTGACAACGGTGGCGTCGCGTCGTCGACCTGGTGATGAGCGGATTTTCTGACGATCGATGTCCGATTTCCTATTTTCATTATTTAGCACCGCACGCGAATGTCTGACGCCAAGTCTCGACACGCATTAAATATGCATATGCTATCTTTTATAAAAACTTAGAAGCAGACGGCGCCACATGTCCTGCTTAAATAAGAGATGAAAAAAGCTCCGAGAGTACATCGTTAATGAATAATAGGTACGTCGAAGCGCACTCTCGAACAATAGAACTTTTCAGCGAGGGAACTGTAGACCATGGTGAAAATTTTTCTCAGAGTTTGTACGCAAATTGGAACACTTCAAAAATACTGAGAA
The DNA here is from genome assembly GCF_001594055.1 of Mycetomoellerius zeteki. NCBI lineage: Eukaryota > Metazoa > Arthropoda > Insecta > Hymenoptera > Formicidae > Mycetomoellerius > Mycetomoellerius zeteki. The sequence goes on from NW_017256500.1 coordinate 3,800,216, forward strand.
GGATATATGAATTCTGAAATATTTTAAAAATTCTGAGATTTCTCACATCTTACAATTTCTGAAAAAATATCTTAAACTTTTTTTAGACTGTAAGATTTTATTAGAAATTATAAAATGAGAAATCTTAAAATATTTCACAATTCGCATATATGGAACATTTTAGAAAAGAGCTTGGCGCTTCTGAAAAATGTCCCTATTTGTATAAAAAGTCTGAAAAATTTCCTAAAAAGTTATAAAATTAATTAAAAATTCTGAAAATATCTGAAATTTACATAAACATTCTGAAAAATTATATAAAAAAGTCTGAGAAAAATTTTCATCAAGACATAAGCGAGGAACGTTTCGATTTTACTACGATCGATTTTACACTTCTCTTTCATCTCTAATCTATCTTTAAGTCATTTATCCTATATGCGTCCGACGTGACGTACTCTCAACTACAATCCCTGATTTCCGTCGAACGAATTTAGATTACCGTGCATCGAGTTCACCGTCCGTCCGATAGTCGTTACTTTCAGCTTCGAGTTCTCTCGTTCCGCGTCCTATTCTTCGGAAGTGATGGAACTTGGCGGCCAACTTTCTCCCGAAGTTATCTACATTATGTGATTGTTGTAATTTTACTTCCTGTGGATAGTCATGTTATAAGTTGAGTTCTTTTCTAGGAAGTATAACCTTCATATTACTAGTACATTCCTCGATAGTGTACATATTTCGGTTTCGCGGATGATCGATACTATTCTTGTCAAACACGCACGTCGAATATAAATTATATGATTCTTTTTCTCCCTTAATATCCGTTTCTACCAATGTAGATTAACTTTAATATTAATTTAATTTACTTTTTATCTTTTTCTAGTTCTAAGAATTAGAATTAAACAATAAATTACACCGAGAGAAAAAGTTAAAGTTAATTTACATTTATAAGTAGGAATAAGTCATTAAATCTTTTCATTCGTCTCTTTGTGTAATTAAGAAAACAATTTTGTTTCCTTAATGGAAATTGAATTTTTCTCTCATGAATTATCCTAAAATGACTTTCAAAATTTGATGTTATCACCCTTTCGTACAGACGGAGCGAATTAACGACGTATGCGCACTTCCTAGTGATCATCGATCCGCTTTTAAAGGGGCGTTCACATTGGTGATATACCTACGTATGGCTGGCGTTGGCGGGGAAGTGCAGAACGGGAAAGAGACAGTAGAGAAGGGGTCTCCCCGTGGCAGTCCCAGGGGACCAATGACCCCCAGGCTTGATCACTGTGTCGCGATGCTCGTCACCGACACAGGCGACTTTATAAAAGATACCGCAAACTCGAGCAGCCCCGATCGCGAATGTCGAAGCGAATTATGGATATATAGGCACGCGAAACGGTGAGCAAGGCAAAACGAGAGAAATGAATAGAGGAAGCGAGCTGAAGAAAGTGAGGTAACGACGAGACTGGGCAGAAATAGGGGAGGCGGAAGGAAGAACGAGAAAGAACGAAGAACGTCGAATGAGAAAAGGATGAAGAAGGACGACGTATTGAGAAACTGAGGAGGGTAAAGAAAAAGAGGAAGATAGACGAGCTGAGAGAAAAAGGGAAAAGAGAACGACCAAGAGCTACTCTCCGTCCATCGACTTTTTCTTCCTTTGACTTTGAGTCGTCCTCTTCATCTCTCTTTCGGTTTCGCTCGTTTCTTCATCCCTTTCCTTCTCTCTCTTTCTCTCCATTTTCCCGATCCTGTCTCCCTTTCTCACGTAGTTTCTTCCTCTCCTTGCGGCGGGAACGTGGGCGTGGACGTGGGCGAGGTGAATCTTCAGGGCTGGCGAGCTTCGGCCGATCCCGGATCGCACGTCTCGTAAATCGTGTGCCGACTCTCGAATCTTTTCGTCCTCTGGTCGACAGCTACGTCCCTGCCGATCCAATTCTATGGCGGGAGATCTCGGATTCCATCGTAGAGTAGGACAGAATCGGGCACGGGAGTGTGCAATATTCCACGAGAAAATATCGCTGGCTATTATCGTCGTAGTTGGACAGGCGGATGAATTCGATTTATTTGACCTTTCGATCATGATCGAACACTATGAATTTATGAAAAAAATCATCTCAATTCAATCAGGTGAAGAATTGCAAGTTGAAACATATTTAGCTGTACCCTGTTAAATTTGTAATGTCGAATTGTATCCAATTTGAATTATTTGTTGTCTTTTTAAAGGTCACCACTGCTTCTACTCAATATATATCGTTAATTAAATTAAAATAATGAAATTAAATAAAATTTAACTTGAGAAAATGTATAAATTTAGTTTATTAAATAATAAATTAAATTTGATACATTTTCTCCATTGAATCTGGATCCGAATAATTTTACTAATTGTAAATGCATACATTAATATGGACGTTGTTTACTCCGAAACTATCCATAGTATCCACAAAAATTAATTAATTAAATTACATTCTAGTACACATGGAAGATAAAATTAACAAAATGTTATTTAACTTAAATTGTTATTTAGCAAAAATAAAATTAACAAAGATAAAATCAACGAAAATGTTATTTGACTTCAAGGGATTAGGTTACCATTGACCAATAATTTGAATATATTCGGTTTCGGATAAATATGTGGAATAGTCATGCAATAATTTAAGATTTATTGCACGTAAAAAAAATACTTGATTGCGTCTTTTTACGTGATTTGAGCGCAAGCTTACTTCGCCATTACTATATAATTTTATTTGTCGATATATGCCTATTACGCTTATCAAGATCGCTTTATGGTTTGTTGCATCTATCTACCGGCATGTGAATTAATCACGAAGACAGGGATGATAATGTGCGACCCTTCCTGCTGTTTTCTATCGATCGTTACATCATTGAGAACGACATTAGAGCTGTTTTTTTTAATTATCACTTGATTAGTCGACGTTGCACGACGCCGCGTGCTTTTTGCAACACGAGCAGAAAATCTTATCAACGGGTGATGTACATTACATCCTGTTGATTTACAAAGTTGCACGACGAATACTAATCGGAGCGATACTCTTTGAGACATTTTTTCAGCCGAACTCTTTCTGCGACGGTTGCCATGTGAAGAATGACGCGATTATGCAAGAGAATTATGCAAGAAGTGCTGCCGTATGGACAAATAATAGAAAAAAATATTGTCGTTACATGATGCGCACAATGTAATTCCATATCGAAGACATATGATATCGCCTTCTGCTTACATAGATAAAACGATTCTTCTTAACGCATTTCTTCACATATACGTATGTTCTTTCTCTATTTTATTACAAAATCATTTTATTTTTTATATACACGGAAAAAATAGTTTTCCTCAAGTATTTCAAAATTTAGCTAGATATACACATCTGAAAATGATTTTGTTTGACCATCAAAATAATTATGTATAATGCTCAAACTGGTTGCTAGAACGTAAAAATTTTCCAGTATTGTTATCATGCTTGAAGTTCCTACATAATTATTTTGATGTTGTAACAAAATTCTTTCCAGATCTGTATCTAGCTAAATGTTTAGTTACTTCAGCAAAACCATACCTTCTGTACACCTAACAGAACTAAAACACTGCTTGAACAGAGAGCTGCTGAACATTCGAAATTCGAACTGCAAAATGAAATTTTATCGTAATTCAGGTCTGAATATTCAAAAATAATAGGAATACCCGGGACAATCCTCTCAGAGCGAGATCGTTACACCGGAATAACGAATTGATTTCTCCCTGCCTCCCTCCCGATCACCCGGCCGTTCGCGAGAGGGTTAAACCCTGGTGAAATTTTTGCTTCCTGTCCAGCATTTCTCCCTCCTCTTCACCGCGACCCTCCGCGCTTTCGAATTCCCTGTGCCCGATCGATGAATGTTCCGTGTCGACGTCACACACAACGACGACTACGACGACGATTACGACGACGACGACGACGAGGGCCCTCCTCTAATGCCTCTCCCTCTCATTAAAGCCGTCCGTCCGCTCGCTGGCGGAGAGTAGCATCCTAATGCTATTTACACAAGTGCTCTGCCGTGGCGAAAGGGCGTTCGTTCGGGACCCGTGCCTTTCGAGGCCGTGCATGTGCAAACGTATAGTGCTGGCTGGTGCTCGTGTTTACGTCGCGCAGATCGCGCGATCAAGCACCGTGTAATCCCGAGAGACCGGGACTTTCCGGTCGGTCTCTCTTTGTCTCTTTTGAGCGACCCGCGTCTATTAATTGACGAAGTCCTTTTGTTCCTCGCATTTCATTAACGAGATACGAAGAGAATTAAATACGAGCTACTCTTCTGATATGGCGAATCGATAATCAACGGATACTAATTTCCGCAAACATGACGAAAACAAGAAATTTTCGTTGGTTACCTAATGAGGTAAAATTAATGAATTTCACGGTTTACTTTGTATTCAAAACAGAATTGTTCATTACAATAATTTTAAAATAAATGTTTTTATAAATTTAAAATATCTTTATTTTTTCCTTCTCACGTCGAAAAATATGTTTTTATGTAATACGAATAAAAATGGCTGTTTCTGATAACGATAAATAACGATTTGATAATGACGAATATATAAAATGTGAATACGTAAAACGACGAATTTTATCACAGCGTGACATAGTTACATTTTCCCTGAATGGGGAAAAGAATAAACAAACTTATTATTCTATTACAATTTAGACGTCATTCGAAGGACAAACGAGAAAGTAGTCTTACACTGATAAAATTAATCCAAGGCTGATTTATCGAAGCAACTTCCAAGCGATCTAAACATAATAAATCGTAGATGTCCTTCCTGGCGTGACCGTTATGAAGAATTAACTTACAGTCACCAGATAACCTTGTCCTTTCTATCCACGTATTCTTATCGGTCCTTCGAATCTATATTCGAGCCTATGAATCCTAAATATGCGGACTTGCGCAATAACGCTTTTCCGTCGTCGCCGTCGTCGTCGATGTCGTGATCGAGCTAACAAATTAGGCGTAGACAAACGAACATAGGACGAGAAGCGTTGCCACGACCCAATTTCGCGTTGTGCCAATACAACCAATCGTGCAGCAAGGCGATCCTAATTAGAGACGTCTCGATCATCAATTAGCTACAGAGTATTTGCCGCAGGATCGAGAAACTGGCGACTTCCTGATCAAAATTTCCTCCGTGAGATAAACTATCCATCTCGAGCGAGCCAAAAATTTCGATATATCACAATTTCGAGGATTCTATTCTAAGCTTTGAATAGATGACGCGTAAAACGTGGAACTTCGTAAAATTTTGTAGACAGTGAGAATAAAAGAGCTCGTCTTGAAAACGAGCAACGAGTGGAAATTTACTGAAATATAGCTTTATGTGGAAACTTTTGCTATCGCGGTCCGACTCATTTTTTTTTTTTTCACGAAACGTTATTTCTGTTGCTAATTACGTTTAACAACGGTCATCAATCCTTCTCGCGACGCCTCCGTGAGGAAGGTGTAAATCATGCTCGACTTGTCGACGTAGGAGGCGCGAGAGCGCCCTGTCGCACGGGCGTTCGATCTAATTTAAATATTTAACAGTGTCGCTGTACGACGTGCGATCGGCTCGTTATAAGCTCGAGTGGCAAGCTCGAGTAGAGTTTGTTAGTCACGTCGCGATAGTGTGGCTGGTTCGTCAGTATTAAGATGCAAATGAATCCCGTCACACCGACGACGATCGTCACATCACCGTCGCGAATCGTCGATTTCACTTGGGATCGGCGAATCAAACGGAATCGTAGAGCAGCAGTCTCTCGCCCCGCGATTCATATTCATAAAGATATGATGAATTTCTCGAGCCATGCGGACGATCGATACAAATGATACAAATTTAATCATTTATGGGACAGGAACATATTTTCCATGCGTGCAAACATGTCGTCGCGTGTTAATAGCAGACACGGAAGGGACCAACATATAAATGTATTTCCTGCGATCGTCAACATTCGAGAATTATTATTATTATTATTATTCCTGTGACTCTGACGTCGATTTTCTTTCAACGTCGTCGCGCTTTATCGTCTCTTTGCTCGTCTCTCGCCTTCGTGATCACTCGATGGAGTCAACAGCATTGTTTTCGTGCACCCGGATCGTCACGATCGTTATTAAGGCCGACCTATTTGCGCGCGAGTACGCGAAGCATCGATGCCACTTTGTTCATTTTTTTTTTACGTTTCCTCCGTTCACCTCTTTCGCTCTAAATATATCCGAAGTGCCGTCCACTCGCTAGCACGTCCTCCGTGCGTTTCATCGGATATATATCGCGCTCTGAATGAACGTTTGATTATATCAACTATTACAGTGTAATTTATGTGATTAGATAACCCAGCGGGAAAAATATATAATAATTGCTATCATTCAATTTCATTCCGATTATTCTTGGGCAGCCTCAAATTCATCATTCGCTCGTAATTTTCGCAGCATTAATAGAATTGTTTACTTCGACAGAAATAAATATGTGATTCAATTTAAAACGCATTAATTTAGTATTTTATCGAAATAAAATTCTGTAGAAATTTAATACTTTTTTAATACAACAGATCATATATGTACTGAGCTTTTTACAAGCACATATAAAACATTTGAGAATTATTATTATTATACATTCGAAATTTATTATTATTATTTTAATATTATAGTATAGAAATCTGCCAGAAATCGAATAATTATATCAAATTGAGGGCGAATACATATGTAAGGATGACAAAGGCGTTCAAAAAAATAATAGAAATTCAACAGCCTATATCGGTCGAAGCTAGATCTTTAATGCTTTAAATAATTCAATGTGAATTATATATATACTATATATGTACCTGCATATATATAACATATTTGTAGTCCTTCAAACTGCGTGCAGAGGTAATATTTTTCGCAATAAATTTATTTACAGTTTTTCAGCACAGTAACATCTTGCTATTTTGATGCCTGATTGTGCATCAAAATTATTTAAGAATTGCTTGTCAATTTAATTTAATTCGTGATATTATTTCAGTAGTTTAATTATGTTTATAAGTCCGGAAAACCAATTCAGCGCGCAGTTTGAAGGACTACAAATATGTTACATATGCAAGTACATATATAGTATATATATAATTCACATTGAATTATTTAAAGCATTAAAGATCTAGCTTCGCGACCGGTATAGGCTGTTGAATTTCTATTATTAATTGTGTTTCTCACATTGTACGATCTAAAAATAAGATTTTTATTGTTCAAAAAAATGTCGTCAACACTTTCAATCGAGAAGTTGGAAGAGGCTCATCCGGCATTTGCATATGAAAACTTTGTCGACGGATACACTCTAATGAATTATTTTGCTGAAGATGGCTCGGAAGGGTCCGAAACGTTCAAATAATTAAGTCGAATATAATACAGACGAAACACATGCGAACAAACAATTTGTATGTATAGTAACAAATTAAATTATTAATTTGGCGCACCAAAAACAGCGTAGAATTACTCTCAGTTGCCCGTATTAGCGAGATTAAATTGTAATTTACTAACAATAAGAGAATACTTAAACAAGATACGGTTTCTCGAAAACGATTAAGCAAATTTAATCTTTGGACCTCACATTGGAGTCTACTAGATTTCAATCGGTATTTCTATATCTCTGTTATGAAATTTTAGCTTTTTTATATTATTATTATTATCTGACGATGCTATTTGCACGATCAGTCCGTTCTTTTTCACTTGCTCGACAGAGTCGGATTAGCAAAGGAAACTTGAGACGACGGTGTGAAGTGGAAGGCGAAAAAAAAGCAAACATAAAGATTAATGTTTACCTGCCAAATAACGGATGCCATAGTTGCGACTCGTCCGGCGAGCTCGCAGTAGAGCTCACTTCCGGCTCCTGCTTAAGCAATCCGCTGCGCACTCTGAGCAAGGGCGAATAGTGGTTGATGCGCGATCGGCCGCCATTCGATAAGTCCATGGGCTGCGTCGGCATCAACGTGCAAATCGGCTTGCAACTGAGTTTGGGTCTGCTAGTAATAACGGTGAACCCGCCGTCTTTCACGCCGTTACCGTTTGCCGAACCAGACAGTCCTTTAATAATGGTGCCGTTAACGACGGTGCTAGGTTGCCGCGGCTGCAATTGTTGCGATCTGGAGACTGGGCCCTCGCCATGGTCCAATACGTGCTGCAGATGCGCTAGCGATATCACGAGCAGATCGGGATCCCGAAGAAGGTCGGGCCTGGTAAGAGCCTCGGGTAGCCTGAGTTCGGGTCTGCTGGCTAGTAACTTCGGTATCTCCGTCGCCGGTGCGGCAGCCAGACCTGGCAAATAGTCGCGAGGAACTAGGAGAGGATCGGGGATCAGATGGCCGACGGTCTCGATTAATTCGCGGAGCTGTCTGGCCGGATCTAGGAGTTTATCAGTGCTGCTGGACGTGGCGCAAGTAATTTGATCTTGCTCCTGATCATTGAAGCGACCCCTCGTTCTATCGACGGTCTTTTGGTAATAAACGGCTTGGTTCCTATGCCGTTGTCCGGTCTGCCACTCGGCAGACATTGGTCTCTTGGGCGCGACTCGCTCAGTCATCGCATAAAAGATACTGTGAATGTCGCCGCTGGACATTGGCCTGCCAGAGTTCCTCACCTCTTGATTGTGAACGTTCAGACGTTCCTGGAAGCTGTGCTGATTAGTTCTTTTCATATTTCTATCGATATTCGAGTGTACGGGTCGAGAAATAGGCTGATCGGCGCTTTGATCGGACCGGATCAGTCCCTCTTTTGTCTTTTCATAATCTCGCAGATCCGCGCAGTTGGATGAAGCCAGGATGCTCTTAAGCGTTATTTCGCTCTTGGCATCCTCCGAGCAGGACACTGAACACGGCGGACTAGGGAGTAATCTCTCGAGATAAGCCGATGATGGTCTCCTGGACGCGGGAGAACAAGGAATTCCGCTGGGCTGTGGCGAGACTACTACGGTGCCGCGGGATCGCAGCTCCTCCAGGACTTGCTCATCAAAGTGCTCGAGATCTCGATATCCAGATGCTTTATCTTTGGCTTGCGCCTCACTGTTTTTGCCAGAGCTAATCCAGGCAGAATCGCCCTTTACATTTTCCAGTAGAATTTTACGATCTTCCTGATTGTTCTTGGTACTGTTCCCGTTGTAGTAATCCGCGTCGATACCGTCGTACGCCAGTGAATCCGCTTTCTGCTGTCTAAGGTCTTCCATAACTTGCGAGTCGCAGTCCTCATCTTCTTCCTCGTCTCCGTCCTCTTCGTGAGGAAACTCATTCATTTTCATTTCCTCCGGATACGCGTCAACCTTGTTGAAACTAACGGTGCTTTCGGGCGATTCGACACGCTGCTTTATGCTCGGTGAGGTTGTTAGTTTACCGGAGACACTTTTGTAGCGGTAGTTCGGTATAACGATCGATAGACCTGGCAGATTACGAGGCGAACCGTCGAAGTTTGCGTTCTTCAATAGCTTCTCGACGCATTCCGCTTGAGAATCGGGCGACCTGCTCGACGAAGATGCCTTTGAGGGTGGCCTCGCAGGCGGTACGATCGGATTCTTGCCGACCTCAGGCGTGTCATTTCTCATTATGGACACCGAGATTCCCGGCGTATTCCTTAGGGCGTCGAGGATTCTCGAGCTGTCGTAATCGAGCTTCAACGGGTCGCCGGGCTCGTCTGGCGCTTCCTCTTCCTCGGTCGGTATGCTCGACTGCCACGTGATGACAGATTTCGATCTGCATTTCGATCGACCGACGATGAAACCGCCGTCGGCCTCGGCGATTTTGCAAGAATTCGGAGTCGTCTCGGCATTATTCTCCAGTGAAAGAAGCCCGAGATTATTCTCCATTTGGATCTTCGTGTCTTCCATCTCCTGCAGGCAGCAATCTGACAGATCTTTTAAGATCTTCTCTTCGTGCACCTCCAGCTTATCGTCAATCTCGCCGTCTTGGTCGACAATTTCAGTCTCGTAACTAGATACACTCCTTGTTTGATCCTTCTCGTCGAGCTCTGCGTCCTTGACTTGTTGTCTTTCAACGGATGGCTTCTCGTCGAGGACCTCGTAAGTCTTGGTGGAGTCCACCGGCAAGTCGGCACTGGGAGTATCAGTGGCGAGAACGGGCGAGGCTGTAGCATCTATCATGTTCAATATGTCCTGAATACCCGCCTTGTTCATTCGATTCGATTTCTCGCTGCTCTCCTCCTCCTCCTCCACGTCTTCGTTGTCCATCTCTTCTTCTTTTTCCTCTTCGTCCTCTTCTTCCACGGTATTTTCCTCATTCCGCTCGTTACTTTCCTCTGTCCGCTTCGTCTCATTCGCCGTTGCGTCCTTATTTTTCGCGTGGTGAACGACATTTTGATGCGCACTCTCGGGAAGTTGCGATAGATGCAGCAATTCTAGCACGACGCGCGGCTGAAACAGCTTGTTCATCTGCAATCTCTGCAGGTTAATCCAGCCTTGACTATCCTCACTGTTCAAATTGGATAAACAATCCTTTGGCTGGTTTTGCTCGCAATTCTTATCCTCTTTGTTATTTTTTTCTCTATCCTCGCTATCGTTAACCTTGTCGCGAGCTCCCAAGGGAGAGGAATATTCTCGACGATTCGTCTCTTCGTCGTATCCTTGCCTCTTTTTGCCTACATCTTCGCCAGTAAGCAAACCGTTCGTCGTGCCGTTCGGCGAATATATTAGCGGATGGCATCGAAGGGAGCTCGCCGTCGCGCTCGCCGGCTCTTGAAGACATCGTTTGCCGTTCTCTTTCTCGTCGTTGGACGAGACCGATGAGGCCGGCGACGTATCGGCCATATCCGTCTTCTTGCAGGTGGCGGCTAGAGAAATCGTGTACATGTTGGACGTGGTGCGCGGTATCGAACGCCATCCTTGCGCGGTCTTGGTGAGCTTGATGCGATTACGTTTATCGTAGTCCTCGCATCTCACCTCGATGATCTTCTGTTCACGCTGCGACGCCCACAGGAAGATCGGGTTGACCTTCGGTCGCTTCTCCTCGGGTTCATCCAGCGTTTCGTTCCGTGATTCTTCGTCCCGGACGCGCTTCTGATGTTTCTGATGATGATGGTGGTGATGATGGTGGCGTCTTTGACGACGGGGCACTGTGCCCCACGCAGGGGCCCCGCTCATTACTCCATTCAACGAACGATTACTCTGTCTCTCTCGTCCGACGGGATCGCTTCCGGTCACTCAACCGCCGATGATCGATCGATGATGATTTCAGCGACAACCGGCGAGCGTTATCGGATTATTGCAACCACCGCGTAATGCGACACGCGATTTTCTTTGCACGCGCGCGCAACCTGCCTACGTGTATGACTTAGTCTCGTAGTTCACATACTTCCGTTCGCGTTTCCGCACATCTCGACGACGTGTCTCTTCGACATGATGACGACGCGTTTGTCCGATTACCGTTCCGCGCATCATAGACACCCGGTAGGCACGCGCGAAACGATCACGCGGCGTGTGGATCGCGCGGATTCAATCGCGCCAGACCGAAACCCCGACCGTTCACCCGACTCGCTCCCGCGCGATCGATCCTCAAGGCCATCGCGCCATTGTCGACCCGGAACGAAGCTTCCGCCGCCGATCCGGGACCAAATTGTCGTGACCACCAAGCTTCGTCGTTATCGTTTCGTCGTGACTACGAGAGCTCGTCGACGTTCGCTCATACACTCGTACTTCCGATCCCAGACTCGATCGCCCCGCCGACGCCGCTAAAACAGACGGGGTCGCCGGCGTTCATCCGGCTATCGAACCGTGACACCGTTGATGTCGCGCCGCCGAATAGAAATACGCAAGAGCGACACGGGCGCGGGAGTCGATCCTCATCGAAGCTCGTCGCCGTAGCGCGTCGACTCGCACAAACTCGCCGAACATCGAGTTCGACCCATCAGGCGACCAAACGAGTCTCTCGCTGATATAGCTTAACTATATAGTTACTGTCTAGTGCAAAGGGTTCCCTTTGAGAAACGCGAGAGACCGATACCACGAGGGAAGATAAACGTGCCGGGCGACGTTCGGGAAGTCGCGGAAATCAAATTGGGGTGGACCTCGGCAAACTCTCAGTTTGCAAGATCAATCCGTACGTTTCGTTGGTGGCGGAATACCCACTGTGCATCCACTTAATCTTTATCGATCACTCGCGTTTATCCATGCCGGATTCGAAGCACCGCGTCCTGGGATTGTCATTGATGACATAACACACGGTGCGGGCGTTGCAGGTCGCCCACCGGTTACGCGCTACACGCGAAGTCACTGTCTGGGAGCTACTGGCCTGACGGTGGTGCCTCCTCGTTGCCTTCCTCTACGCCGCCGCGGCCGCGGCCGCCCCCGCTCCGCGGAATCGCAACGCAGGTGCGGCTCGAGCGGACGCGCTCTTCATGCAACTCGAGAAGAGACGGCGGTCGTGCACTTTTCAAAATGATACTTTCGATTTCGAACATTTTTCTCAGTGAATAATTATATCTATTGTCAGTAAATATTGTATCTTAACTTTTTTAAGGGGTAGAATATTTGGATCCATTCATAGGTTGGTTTAATATAACGAAAATGACCGTATTTAATATTCTTTGAATTTTACATATGTATATTGAAGACCCAAATATTTTGTAGTAGGTGTGATGTACTTCTAACGTTATAAAAATATCTTACAAGAGTATCGACATCTCTTTAACCAATGATATGTTCTGAAAGTTTTTGAGAAACTTTCTTTTTAAGTAAACAGATTTTTACGATGTCAAATTGCATATGAAATTTACGATTCCGAATATCTCCGTGCAGCGATGTTAAACATGTATTATAATTTCGTTATATATTAAACGTGACGCAGAGTAAAATTGTAAAAAGAGATCGTTTTCAACATTCCGGACTTTGGAACAGGGTACGATTATAAATGGTGACGGCACTGATACGCTCTTATCCCTCGCCCCGAGGCAGCGGCTCGCGAGCGGAGTACCGACCGCGAAGAGAGGAAGAGAGACGGACAGAGAGAGTGGCGGAGATAGATAAGGTTCCAGCGGGAGATAGATCGAGAGAGAGAGAGAGAGAGAGAGAGAAAGTGAGAGAGACAAAGAAAGAAGAAAGGGAGGGAAAAAGAGGGAGAACGCCTCTGCACTGTATATGCACGCGTATACAGAGTGTACCGAAGGTAACGTCGGCCACAATAGCTCCGATTGATTGCTGAAGGTCGATCATTGGAAAAAAGTTAAGCTTTATGATCGTCTAATCGTCCCCACATCATGTTGCACTTCGCGAAACAAAATCCACCCTCACCCCTCCCGCTCCCCGTTACCCTCTCGCTCAGAACCCTCGACACGCATAATGCGTGCGCGTATGCACACGCCTATACAGTGTGGATCGAAGATATCTAGAATGGTTGCGGGGGGCAACGCGCGTTGTGGTGGAAACTCCGCTCGCGTTGGAACTCGAAATTTCACGGAAATATCTATGAAATTTAAATCGGGTGATAACGCGTCGGTGTCTACTTTGCTATCTTATTTTTTTTTAAATAACGTAAATTTGTTTGATTTATTGTATGCGAACGCCGACGAAACGTATATTTTTAACCGATAACTAATGGTGTTCGCATACCGATACGATAACAAGAGCGTACAATTTTAACCTTTGAACGTAATATATGTTGAGCGAAGAGAGAATTAAGTAACTTATAAGTTTATCATCCTTTTCATTTATCTTTTTATAAATTACGGTACTACTTTGTGACTTCCACGGATATTTTTGTCAAAGAAGCAGTTTGCGAATTATCTCCGTGTTTTGATATAAATTCCTACAGTTATACATTTTATTTAGCGGCGCAATTTGCGCGTCGCGAACGCGACAAATACAATAAATACGTCGACGGGAAAAGGCGCGATCGGATAAATTCGGAGTTGATGTCTCTCTGCCTCTCCATCGTGTCCGCAAATCGGGCACGTGTCGCCAACTATTGCACACTCCAAATCTGAGTAACAGGCACAATTCTCGTGCGTAACGCGAGGGAATCTAAAAGGGCGTATACAAAGGGGACAGACTTCTCGGCCTCGGCGCGAGAGCTACGAGGGTATAGTTTTCGATAGACAAATACCTTCACGCTAAGTGCCTCCAGTGAGGGGGATCCCGAATCGTGTTCACCCCAACACCACGATACGAGCGATCGAGCGAGAGGGAACGGGAGAATGAGAGAGAGGGATGAAGTCGGGTTCTCTCGAGTAGGGGAAAGGGCCGCGATATGGGGCCGAAGGGGGAAAATATTTTTATTAAAAAGGGCGCGTGGAAGGGAGAAGAGGGAGAAAGATCATGGCGGTCCCCGACGAGGTCGCATTAAGCCATATTTCCGTACCTGCAATCGACGCACGCGAACTGAGAATTAATTGCATTATCTCGTATATATAAAGGGATTGTGAGAAACGCAATTTCGTGATAGAAGGAAGAAAGCTGTCCGGAATACTTGGGTTGTATTTATTTAATTGCTAGAAAGCTTTTGTCGAAAAAGAATTACTATATTTTTCGGAAAAGGCAGTTCAGCCATGAGAAAGAAGAGTCATACAAGGCAACGGTAAATATCGTTAATGTTTAATTACTGGACTTTTATCGAAAAAGAATTGTTAACTTTCGGGAAAGATGGTTTATACTGAGAAAAAAAAGTCGTAAAGGTAGCGCTGGATCTCTTTTTTAATGCGTAAAAATGACTTCATTTTTTACGTTTAGAATGACTTGCTGTCGAAATAATCACGTCCTCTTGTATTTTTATAATTTCTGATTTATCGCAATCAGAGCTTATTTTGAGTTTCGAGACTGATAACAGCTCCTGATGTGCTTACTTGCGTATTTAAAGCAAAGACGAGGAGAAATACATTCGCCAAGGTCAGGTGGACCATGTCGATGCGCGGTCGCCGAGGAGCGCACGATGAGTGCACGGACAGAGGAACCGACGTCACTGACCGTGGATGCACGCGAGACTCGCGACAATTTCGCGCGTGACGTCGCGTTTCGGCCCTTCGGCTCGAAAAGAAGCCCGCATTGCCTTGAATCCGGTTCTTGAAACCTTGCGATTGTGTCTGCGATCGCACGAACGGTACACCATCGAATATTCCACGATAGAACGAAGAATTTCCCGCGCGAAGTCTACCCGGAGAAAAAAAAAGAGAGAAATCATTTCGTTAAAGTAGTCTTTATGCCTATTGATCGTAGATAAGTATTAAATTATTATTATCATCATCATCTTTAGAAATTGATCTTTGAAAGGTAAGTCGTAGAGAAAATGCTGGCGATAAACGTTCGCGGAAACGCATGGATCCGTTTAGTTCTTTATACGACTCTGACGCTTAATTTTATTACGTATGCAAATTACTTCTACGTATCGAGTGATTTAGATAATTATTTGCACATCATATACACATCGGTTCTCGATAGGATCAAAGAGCGCGTTGGTTGCGGGACCGACCGTTGCGTGTTGATTTATTAGGCAAAAATGAAAATGCGAGAAAGACAGCGCGATGCGAAATAGTGAGAGAAGAAAGGTATTGGTAATGTAAAGATATTGGTAATGTAAAGATATTGGTAATGTAAACCAAGCGAAGTATACTTATGCACAAATATACAAATGCGGACAACCTGCTGACTCTAACGCTTTAATAATTCATGCGAAGTGCATATATGAAGGAAAGGCGGATGGTGAAGTTTTATGTTCCGAAGTTTCCGAAGCCAAGAGAGATTTCATTCGCCGAGAACTAGACCCTCTACGTGTGTATATGCATGTATGTGTGTGTGACTTGGCGAGCCTTGCAAGAAAAACTTGGGTTGTTGCGATCGCAACGTACATTTACGACATAAATAATTCCGGGACGGTTTTACGTATATTGAAAGTTTTATTGAAAGTTCAATATTTTACGAGATTGTTGTTCAACGAGTGTCTTCGATCGGGTACTTGAACATCTTTCTCGAAATTTTCAGCACTTAAAAAGCATCGTTCTTTCAGAGCGAAAAGCTTTCACGATGGTTCATCGCCGTTTACGGTCGTGATCCTTGATGATAAAATTTGTTAATGAAAAACTCATTAATTCTAAGTGCCACGTAAATACGCTGTGTTACCGACCGTTTGTGAACTTCGGAGTCTGTGGGATATCTTAACAGAGAGCAGTATAGTTCTTGAGGCGAGCTTGAAGCGGATACTATAATAGACAGAGAAGCATTGAGCTCTCCATGTGAATATCAATTTCGTTCGCTTTGCCTACATAAATCTTCTCATTCTTTATTTTGCTTCCTTTTTATTCTTCAATGAGAAGAATCATAAAATGTTAAAGAAGAAAGAGTTACTTGAAATCGAATTAGCTGCAAATTGAATCCGTCATCGAGTTTTTATTTATATTGTCAAAGTATACATGAAATTTCTCTTCTAAAATCTTAATCCAAAATAGATATTTTTTCTTTTTTTTTTAAAATAAGATTCTCATTTCATTATTTTTATTTCTCGATAGAAGATATATTCATATAGCGTAAAAAGAGACATAATTAAAAGAAATCTCTTCTGGAAACTTCAAAAGAGGTAATTTACTATTATTGCAACGTTTTACGTCAGACTCAAATTGAATACCGTCATTTTTTTTCCTATATACAGAGATCCTCTTTTGAGAATTTTAATTAGTGTAATAGGGTATTTTAACGTGACGCGCGCGTCTGCTGGACACTTCCATTACGTGTATAGGATACCTTAGACGTCACAACATAGATTTCCTAGTTACGCATCTCTCTTCCTCTCTTTCTGAGTACGTCATTGGGTTCTCGCTCCTTCGTCTCTCATCTCTCTCATTTTACTAGACGAGCGTACGCTCATGTCGTGAGAAGAGATTGTGCATTCTACGTCAAGTGTTATATTTATAGCCTAGTCCCGGGATCTGAGACTTTATCAATCGTTATAATGACATATTCGTCTATATATGAAACTTCCTGATATCATATTCAGACGCGAGTGACACAGAACTGATACGACTATTAAAATCAAAGTTACAATCTACATGACGTCACGGCGCCGCGGCATATCTCTATATTCTGAACTTTGGACCGTAACCTGGGCTTAGGTCGGCTAAAGTAAAATAAAGAAGTCACCCACGTGAAAGTCGAATTCACTTCACGAACGATGAATCCACCCATTTCTAATTTGGATCGTGTAAACAACTCTTGTCTTAAAAGAGTTTTCCTTCGAATTCACACACACAGAGGAAAACTCTTTCGTTGAGAAACAGACACGGTAATGCAAATCACGCAATTTGAATTTACATCTCGTATTATTAATAACATCAGATTGTATCTTGATAACGATGATGGTGTAAACATCAATACTGTTTTTTCTTAACAAAAAAACTGCTCTATTCATAGAAAATTATGTTTTTACGTAACGCAAGTTTTAGATACTTGTTTTCTCATCCGGCACAGTTCTGAAAGAACTTATTTCTTTATCTTGTCCTGTCACTTGAACGCAATGACAGAAAAAAGCGCAAAGGGTTGAGTTTAAACAACGTTTATGATACAATACAGCAATAATAATGACTCTTTGAAGAACGTTCGGAATAGACGTGAGTCGTTTGCATCGTATCGACCAAAATAGAGACAGTCTAATTCTATGCCTTGCTATGACACCCCTGCGAAGGCCCACGCCAGCCCAGTCTTCCTTTGCACTCAGTTTGTTGCACCCCGCTGCGTTTTGTACATAAAGCTAAAACATGTGGAACAGACGCACCCCGCCGGAGCGAACACTTGATTGATTAAGATCTTCGAAGAAGCGCCAGTTGAATTACTTGTGAAATATTAATAAGTTCACTGGAGGCTCGAACCGGTAAATGACGTGGCGATGTGCCAGCGATTACGTCACTTTCAAAGAATGTCTTCGTTGTGATTTCCAATAAGATAACTCGAATATCTACCGGATAATACCTGTGGTTTCCTTTTTATCAAAAATGAAATAAAAATAGATCGAGCAAAAAATACTTTGTCTTTGCTACGGAATGAAACGATTGCATTGCTAGGTGTGTATATAAAAATTCCTAAAATTTTTTTTGTCTGTATATTTACGTTCTTAATCTCGGTAATGGTGTAATGCAATTTTGTCGTTATATTACTTGAGTACTCGCGTTATCTTAAAAAAAATGTGAACGTTGCGTCAGATTTTCGAATGACAAATCGAGATTTTCCAACGGGAAACAGATGATTTGCGTTCGTCTTAACTTAAGAAGAACAAACAATTTTACAATGTTGATGAGACGTCCCTTTAAACATTCTGTGCTATTTTTCATTGAAAAAACTTTTAATGAATGCGCGACGCACGTGTATGACTCACGTAAGTCACACGTGACACTTTCTGCAAACATTAACGTGTATTTATATTTTAGATGCAACGAGAATTTACGTATTTAGCGTAAGTAGATTAATTATGATTTACAGCAAGTAAAATTTACGACTTACAACGAATTTATTTGCGAGTATTGCACAATAGCTCTAGAGAGATAAAATTAGTTAAGCCTCCTTAAGGAGATAACTTTGATTCCGAACTAAATTCCGTTTGATTCAACCGGTAGAATTGCTTATTGTGCAGTTTCTAACACTTCGTTATATTCCTGATTTTATCTATTTCTCAAAGAAGAAACCTCTTTTATCTTTTGTGCTACACAAAAATTAATAATTCTAATAAATTACTTATATTTTTTGCAATAAGTTCTTCACTATGTTTTAATACGTTTATTAGCATCATTATTAAATTAAATATCATTGTAACTTGTTATGTTTAGCTTTATTTTATAATTGCGTTCAACAAATCGAATCGGCGCAGTTTATAAAATTGAAAAATGTAAATCTATATGAATATTAAACATCAAGAATCCGCTTTGATAAAAAATAAGATTTTTTTTCTATTTGATTTATTCTAATTTCCATTTATAATTATTTTAACAAATTATATGCTGACAAATTATTGTCGATATTACTTGACAAGTAAATAGTGAATTAATCAGAGTTTTTGATCAAAGAGTCACCCTAAAGGATGAGTCCTTCTTAGAATGGCGGGTTATTATTAATATAAATTCGCTAAATAATGGCGCCATTATTTAGCGAATTGACCAGATTGAACAAATATCTGTCTTCAACGATCGATAACGTCCCCTCCCCCCGTGAAATACTTTTCGTATATATCACGTTCATACGTATATACGTATGAGCTTAGCCATCGGCACGTTCGTCGGAGTGCGTGCATCACTCTTTCTCTTTCTTTGCCTTCCTCGATAAAGGCACCAACGGATCGAGGTGTCCGGCCAGTCAGTTCTCAGACTTTGATCGGTGAACTGCGTGAACACGTAGATCTTGCCGATCAGGCACGTTGTCGATCTCTGATTATTGTGGCTACCGAGAGAATCTCGCTTAATGTGAAAACGAAAATAATCTCGCGGAAATATACAAGGAAATCGGTTGGATAAGTGAGAAATCTTATGGAAAAATCGATATCAAGTGCCGAGAGTTCTTATCACACTTCGACTGAGGAAAATGGTACTTTTTAAAGATTGAACGATTAAATACAAGCGAGCGTGTGTTTATGTGTGTGTATCTATGTGCATGGATTCTTTATAATCAATTAACCGCTGTACTCGGTGTTCAATAATTCATTAATTCACAAAAGACAACCGATCGCGCACGTGGGCACTGTACGACAGCGAAGATCTACGGATTTCCCATACAGTTTCACGTAAGTTTACCTTCTCTATATACACGTGGAGATGTCAATTTCGAAGACCGGCTTGAAATAAGAGGGGAAATGTAATATACAGAAGTTGAGTTAATAAGCGGAAATTACCGCAGGACTACGTTAAGGTTCGCTTCTCATCATTCTTTACGAGTCTCTTGAATAATAAAATAGCGGGAATTACAGGTCAATGACCATTCGTCAACGGTTGCTTGTCATCTTGATACGACATTCCTAATTCTTGAAAATGACGTCTCCGTCGTGTCAATAAAATTGTCTTAATCCTGTCAGGATTGCGAAATAGCTGAACATTTGAGCGAGGATCTCGTTTCTCGAGAAATCATTCCTTCAAAAATCTCGATTTAAATCTTGATTTAAATTTCGAGCGAGCCACGTTGTCTCACGACGAAATGCAATAGATATTATCTTCCTAATAGCACACTTTATTCGGGATACACTCTGGAGTGTCCTTAGAATGTTCAAAGGACATACACCCAGACAGCACACAATATTTATAAAATATTTATTTTAAATATTTTGTAAATATTTTTGTGGTCTTAGATTGCGTAGATCATAAACACTTGTTATAGATATTATGAAATATTTATTGTAAATCTTGTAATAAATGTTATGGAAATACTTAATAAGATATTATTCAAGTAAAAAAATACTTACCAGGAATATTTATTTATATTTATCATAAATATTACATTAAATATTCAGTCTATCTTTTAATAATATTTCGAATAAAGCTTTATATAAAATGTGTATAAAATATTTATATAACGTTTCAAAAAATGAATATTTATCATAAATATTCTGTGCTGTCTAAGTACGGACGTCCTAAGAACGTCCTCTGGAGATCTGTCTTGTTAGCGTTTAAATATATATACAACATAGGCGAGTTTTTAAATTCAACTGATCAATCGCATTATGCGCAAATGCAGCTTTTATACAAAGTTGCATTTGCGTATAATATAGTTGATCAATCGAGGAATTAAAAAACTTTCCTTATTTTTACTATTGACGCCGTAGGTGTTTCGGACTACTGAATCTGGTAGGAATTTCCGGATGACTCAATGCTTTCACGGACATCGAATGTGATTGATGACGCGTGCATTCGTGCGAAGACATTGAAAAAATCAGTGCGATGGTGAAAGATAATGATATAATAGGTGATCGGAGAAACAACCGATAATACATCGCTAGCGATTCTATAATTCTCAAGAGCTTCGGGATTTATCTGTTTGACTAACGGCAAAGCCGGCTAATCAAACACAAGAGGAAACAAGAGAGAAATAGAGAAAAAGCTGACTGAAATCCTCAATTAAAACCGGCACCGGTCATCAAACAAATAACGCGTTACATGGAAGACTTATCGGCGAGTGCAACCAGGGTGTGACGAGATAAATGCGCACGATCTAATATGATATCGAGTGACGAAAGAGGAGCGGAAGCGTCTGTCTCGCCTAAATGCCGCGACAAGTATCGCACGTCGTAATCATAGGTGCATCCGGAGCAGGATCGAATTACTATTTCCATTTCCAAAGTCTCAATAATTGACAAATTCAAAGTTCGATTATACTCAATGCAAAGTGCTTGACGCGCATTTAACGCTTGACGTTGATTTAAAGGTTGACACAAATTTCGAGTACGTTCTCAATAATCGATACTCGATAGACTTTGATAAGATGCAACTACCGTCCAGGATGCGACTCATTTGTGTCTACGTCTTTTTCGTATATTTTTTGATACCGATTGCGTGCACGAGTGACGCGATACCCACCATATATCCTATCCCATTGGTAAGTATAACGCACTTTCGACACATTTATGACATACTAAACATAGATTTTGTATTTATTTGTCTGAGCTTCATGTATTTCGCATCTCTCGCGGAGTTATATTTAGATCGAGTAGCCGATTTTGCTACTAGTTTCTTGATATTGTCCAGATAATCTCGGTTGTAAAAGCTCTTATGCAAATACCTGGTCTTTCCTGAATTGCGAGGTTGCATAAGAAATCGAGAAGTTGAGAAAAACAAAGAGTCTAAAAAATGATATGCGAACGAGTCTCAATGCAAATCGGCGACTCTTGTGAATTAACATAAAAACTATAAATTCTTCGAAATAAATTCTGCAGTTAATTTATTAGTTTTTAATTTATTAATTTATTATAAATTGCGATATTACGTATTTGTTGTTTCAACGATCTACGCTCGTATATACATATAAAGATTGTTCCGAAGAAAATCTGAAATTTTTTTGCCCGATTTCAAATCTGTCTTCAAAGTTATGGAGTCAATTTCCGTAAGTGACAAGCTATAACGCCTACAAGTTCGGTCATTAGTCACACGATTATTCTCTTATTTATGCTAACGACACGTCTCAAGCTGCGTTTTCCGAGAATTTTGGAACGTCGAGATATATCGACAGTTGTCTTTCCAACAACAAACACAAAATACATTCAATATTTTCGTTTTAGCAAAATGAAACCACAATGCCGGAGGCATACAAGCACTCACCGTTAGTGGGAAAATGTTGCTCCATAGACGAGGTCCTTATAAAAGATAAGCACGGGAATGCCATTTGTGCTTCTTCGAATGACTCGTCGACGTATTTTTCGCCTCTCTTCAGCGAGTTCAATAGTACCGGCGCGCTGGTGCCCGGTGATGAACGTAAGATATTCACCGCTCTCGTGGGAAATCCCTGCAAAAAGAGGTACGTAGATGGGAACACGAAAAAGGATCCGTAAAGATTGGAATGATCGAATCGACTGTTGGGGAAAGTCACGTTACAAATCATCTTACCGAAGGTCATTCATTACTAGATATCGGATTTTTATCAGATATTTTTTGCAGCATGCACAAAATGTGCAAATTTGCACAAATATATAAATATGCACAAATAAATATGCATTCTTACAAGGAAAGTTCACAACTGTCCGGAACCGATTTGATTCTCCATGAAGTATGTTGTTAAATACGAGAATCTAAGAGAAACACGTATTTTTTTATACGTGCGTTAACTCATGTTTAAGGGGTAAAACACCCCTTTGAAAAAAAATGGTATTTCTATTTTGAGCCGAATACCGTCGGAAGTATAAAAGACGGAAAAAAATTTTTTAAACAAAAGTTGTACGGTTTCAAGAGTACTATTTTTTTCAAAGGGGTATTTCACCCCTTAAATATGAGTTAGCGTACGTATAAAAAAATACGTGTCTCTCTCTCTTAGATTTTCATGTTTAACAACATATTTCATGGAGAATCAAATCGGTTCCGGACAGTTGTGAAACTTCCCTTGTTAGAATGTTTTTTATATATTATTATATAAGACAAATTTTTATTTTGGTGTTATTTTCCAATCTGTTTTCTAAAAAAGAGTATTGCATAAGAATCCGATGTCTAGTCATTACATTATATAAAATGAATTCATACTATAGATATCCTTATCGGTAAATCGGAACGCTACGCTGGTTGGCCATATTTTACGATAAGACTTTGTTTTCGTATTGTTTTCGAAATGACCTGTCGATTAGCCAAACTCGTAGACTGCGTAAAATTTAGAAAATCTTACGCAAACAAAGAACACTCGTGCGAAAATATACCAGGCTTTACATAATTGCAAGTTAAATATGTATTGTACTTGGAAATCATAAGATGAATTTATAATATCTTTAATCAAGGAAAATTGCAATTGATATCATACGGGATGTCCGAAAATATAAATTAAGATACTACAGCAAGGAAGTTTTAAAAAAATAAGTTATAAAAGTATTTGTTATCGTTTCGAGCAGTTAGTTTTTGAGATATACTGGTGAAACACTGGCTAATTATAGACTACGTAGTCTGTCCATGAGTCGCGCACTTCGTGCGCTCGTAGATATTAGATAATAGATCGTGTATAACGTTTCGCATAATATCGTGTATTGCTTGTAACATTATTGCAAATTAGTTGATGCTGTTGATAAACGTAATGAATAAGATAGATATAACTTATTGGAATATTATATCGCTACTAAATTACTAATTTATACGATACTATCAATGCTATTAAAATATATGTACACGGTATTACCCGGACGTTACACACATAATTTTTTATCTAATGAGCGCGTGATGTATGCAATCATTAACATTATCAACACGCGACTGATGTGAAATAGACAACCGTTTAATTTATAATGAGCCAGTTTTTAATCTTTATATCTCAGAAGCTACTGTTCCAACGACAAATGATAAACTTTTAAATGAATACTTTTTTAGCAAATTATTTTTTTTTCTCGAGAATCTTTTTGCTGTAATATAATATCTCGATTCGCGAATTTAGGGACACTTTGTATATATAGTGATAACTTCACTCTCGACATTATATTCTTCACATACTTATGATATATCAAATAATTGTGTATCTTATTGAAAGTAATTCACAAGCTGTTAGAGTCCACGCGCGCACTCATTGCCTGTATGCGACAGATAACGTGCGGGGTCAATATTTTTTTTCTTTTTCTAATAAAAAGATGATATCGTGTGATAATCGGCGGAGATGAAATCATAAAGGAACGTTTAATCTCACCGGATATGTAGTACGACAGATGACAGTGACATCCTCGCGTTATTGTAATTGTATGTAGTTTGTATATCCATCAACTAAAAGGTCGCAACACTTTTTTTCGATGCAGCCTGCTTACCGAACAATTGGTTCTCACTTATCGATCTAATCAGTTTATCTTTAACTGTTCAACGAGCAAGGCTAAGTTCCGAAACCAATCGAAAAAAAGTGTTGCTACCGTTTAGCTGATAAGTGTATATGATTTATTCATAAAGAATAGACATATCGAGTAACGGATAAAATGTAACAGCTCATACATTACATTTGCATAAACAATGAAGATTGCAACACAAATCTAAATTGATTTATGAAAACATCAGGTAGTTCGGATTTTGAAAAGATTTATTTCTTGCCGGGAAATATAAGAAAATTCAAGAAGATGGAACCTTAAAATATAAAAGAGCAAAAAAATGCTGAATAAAAGCATAGTGGGCAAAATAAAGATATATTTATATTTAAAAAAATATTGCTTTTGCATTTCTTTAATAATCGGCATGATTTTTTCCAGACACCTTACAAATGTAATTTTTACTGGGCTTTTCACAGCTAATATTAGTTTTGTATTGAATAATCGGCTAGATAAATTTTGTCATATTTTTGTAACATGGTTTAGATTTCAAATAATAACTTTGTTCACGAATGTCTTGTTTAAATGTTAGGTACACTGGATACACAGGTGCGACATTGAGAAACAACGACACATTCAGTGTCTTATGATAAATAAAATGCTTTATTTTGTTCTTTTCTACTATTTTCAGTATTATTGCGATTTCTGTAGTAATTAGATAGGAATGATTTCCTCACAGCAAAACTTGTTTCTTATGAGTGATTGATTATAGAAACATGTTTCTCGGAAAGATCTTCTATCGCGGTGTGTGTATCCTGGTGCAGGTATTCAAAGTAAATTAAACCTCCATTTACTTTGAATACTCCACTCAAGCACCTTTCTTAAGTCGACGCTTCAAGTTTACACGTACACGCGCACGTATTTGACGAAGCAATTTTCAGGTACGTGCTAGAACCGAAGAAGGTCGGAGAAGACTGGAACGATGAGTATTATTTATTGCTAAATGGTTCCATTTTCGCGCCACGACTCGATCATGTACCGATTATGTTGATGCCCGGTAAGGACTATTGCATGGAGATTGTGCCCGAGGAGGGACTTCGAGCATTTGTCTGTTTTCAAGGTTTGTATTCTTTAATATTTAATAATTATTTTCTTGAGTTGAAACATTCAGAGAATTTACAGAGAAATTCAGAAGAATTATCAATGAGGATTGGATATCTTCGTATGTTATAAATAAGTGATATACTAAGTTAAAAAATAGGAGAATTTCGGTAAAATTGTTTTTCAAAGGAACAAATCAGAAAGACAATCTTTCCATTCTTCTATTATCTTTTAGCTGTCACTTATCTACATCTATATATTTCGTATAAAGATATTCATTAATAATCCTGAATATCTCTGTGAATCCTCTGAATGTTTCAACCCAAGAAAATAACTGTTACTTGTTCGTACAACGAACTATTTATTTAGGTGTGTAAAAAAGTTTGTATTTACCATATAACAAAAAATTGACAATTTATTGACGTGTAATTTCTTTCACGTCTCCTCGTACTTGAGTCTCTTAACGGAACGTAACTATTGCAATTTGCAGATGTTGCCATTCTGATCGCGGATCCGCGGGTCACTATTTATGCCTGCGGGCTCCTGATCTCAGTTCCTTTTCTGATACTTACCATTGCGGCATACACGATAACGCCAAGGTTGAGAGACGTCCACGGGAAAGCCCTTTGCCACTATTGCGGCTGCTTGGCGCTGGCCTTTATCACTTTGGCCATTACGCAACTCGCGAGCTCGCAGTTGTCACCTCAAGTCTGCGTTAGTATAGGTAAGATAATTAATTATCAACGAGAAACACGTTGAAGCGTGACACTATTAAATAAAGATACATATAATGTACATATAGTGTACAATTTTAGAAAAATATGATTTATGACTAATAGAAAATTACAATTTTTTTTTAAATAATAAGTAAAAATCGACCAAAAAATGTTCAATCCAAATAATTTTTTTTTAATTATGCTACTGCCTGAACGTTTAATCGAATTTAATTTCTCAATCGAGTTTTTGTTACAAGAATATCGTTATAGAAATTTGAAGATAGACGGTAATAAAGTTGTAACTGATAATCTTCAAGCTTGTACAATTCGAATATTGGACTTTGGACTGTTACTTTTACCGACAATGAGTGAGTGGTATAATTTCGGCGATGTCATGTAGAACGGGAGGTTCGCTTTAGGAAGTATGACGACACACGAATGATAAGTAGATTGATTGAGTGACTGCGATCGGGGTCGTTTTCAGCATTCGTCATCCAATTCTCGTTTGTGGCCTGCTTCTTCTGGCTGAATGTGATGTGCATCGAAACATGGGCATTGGTACACCATCATGTGAACCAGCGCTCGTATAGGAGAATCCAGCCTAAAACGCTGTTCTTCTACTACTCGATATGGGCCTGGGGCTTCCCGGCAGGCCTCATTCTCGTCTCGATGTCGATGGATCTCTCTCCAACAATACCCACGACCTACGTCAAACCCGCTTTTGGTAGCGAGAGCTGCTGGTTCAAATGTAAGTGTCAATCCATTTACAGAATCTTGTAATTACGTCTCATCGCCATCACGAATACGTATACCAGAAAAGCTTCTTTGGTATCCTCCGTCTGCAATTTTATTTTCATTCCCTCCGCCTACAATCTGAGTCTTTTTTGTCTAGTCCTAAATTTTCTTTACTGTTCTAGACTTTCAAAACATGTGGAAAAATTCAGAGTTACTTTTCAACATTTCTATTACATTACCAAATAGATTTTTAACTTAAATGTTAAGACCTTTATTTAAAAAAATTGAAATTTTAGTAAAAATGAAGAAAAAATGGAAATATGTATAACTTAGCAATAAAGGAATCGGATTCAGTCTTTCTTCGGAGAAATTTCACTTGTGCCAAAAAAGACCTAAATTGAAGGTCAAATATATCTTCTCACAGATAAAATAAATACGTGCGATTCGATCTAATCATTGTGGCTCAATTCCTATCATCTTAATATAAAATTATCTTATTAAAACTTTTTGTTTTCAACATCTTAGCTTATTATCTTCGTTCAGTATCAGAAGAAGTGAGAGTGTTAATTATTATCGCTCTTTTTATAGCCGATGCGGCGGCCATGCCGTATTTCTACGTACCAGTCGGTATCCTTCTGTTAACGAACACGATCCTCTTCATAATCACTGCCATCAAGATCAGCCGGTACCAGCACGTGCTTGCGCTGAGACGCTTGGCGAGGAATCACCATTCCGACCGGGAGGATCAGAAGCTCTTCCGCAAACTCAAACGGATCTTCATCGTTTGTCTTGCACTCTTCTTTTTGATGGGTCTCAATTGGATGATGGAATTAATTTCTTGGGGAGTTGGCGGCGATCCTTTCGCCTGGACGGCGTTCGATTTGGTGAACGCGCTTCAGGGTGTTCTCATCTTCGGTCTGTTCGTTCTGAGAAGACCTATCAGGGACCTCGTTTGGCATAGAATACAGAAGATACGGGGAATAAACACCACAGAACTAAACGTCGGAAGCATGGACTTGGCACTATTACCCGTAATAAATGGCGATATTCCAGAGAGATCTTATAATGATTCTTAGAAAAGTTTTTAGAAAAAGACTGATCTTTTTCTAAACATGACAAGATGATGCATTTAATACAGGCTGAAGTGATATCGACTGTAAACTTAAAGCGATCGATAAACCGATAAACCAATGGACCGACAAAAGGAAGGAGCCGGGATATATGGTCTCACGTCAATGAGATGAAAGTTATTTTAATTTCGCTGTGTGCAACACAGAGCGACCTTCTCGAACGGTGACGCTCATGAAGAGATATAAAATATCTTGTAATATTGGTGTAATATCTTGTAATATTGGTGTGATTTCGTTGGAAATCACTCGAGAAACTCACTCAAGTTAACTAGCGAGATCCGATGCACGGAACTTTCGCCTAAAGGAGATTATTTATAAATATTTAATTGAATCACAATTTTTATAAGTAATAGTTTCTAGTCTTTTTTGCAATAATCTAATTGTAAATATCAATGCGCATGTCGAGGCGTTTTAATTTCAAGTAAAATGCATCGACAGAGGAAACGACGTGACTTTGCGCGCGTTGAATTACAAGTATTTCGCGATGTTATGTGAAAATCTTTTTCTGCAAGGTAACGTGTTACATAACGCATTATTCGTCCACCTCCGCGAAATATAGTACATATTGCGATGTTACTGCGCTAATTACACAACTGTGGAGATAAACAACGGATGGATCTCGCTCAAGGATCTCAAATGATAAGAATGTAATTTGCGCAATTAAATAAGTGTGAGAACCGGTTGTAATCCTAAATTGATATTCATTAAGTGCGACTAAATGATTATACATCGCAGTATTAACCATAGTGGTATTAACGATAATACTTGTAGTTCTTCAATTCACGCCGCGAGTCGATGTTCACATCGATAATGTTACCATATTTTGTGTACTTATACATTGCTTATTGTTGAACGAAACAACAATGCGATACAATAATATTATTGTGCGAAGCCTTTATTTCATGAATCCGGTATGACACGTTATGTTAATATTATACATTACCAACAAATTAAATCTAAACAAAAGCGCAGCATAGTGAATATTGAATAGAATACGTCAAAACGTGTTTATACACTAATTATAAATTCATCACAAATACGTCAATAATGTTCCGTATGTAGCTAGCACATTATTTATTGTCGTAGTAGACATTATAATTTATTGAAGAAATTGTGCATGGAATAGAACGACGAGGCAAATGAGTCAAAATAAATAACAAATATTAATATCCTTTATTCTTGCGTTCCCTTTGAAACCATAGTGTACATTTGTTCGTTTAATTTGTTCTGACGGCGCACTATATATATATGTATATATATATAACAAACAATATGTGAGAATTTGTATAGTACGAACGTACCTTGCCATAATTAAATCTACTAAATTATGCTAAGGAAATAGTCATGATATACAACGTGAGCGCACGCGTACCATTAACGCACGCGTACCACGTAACCCATTAACGCTCGGGAGGCAGGAAAAAATATAATTATATACCTAGCCTATTTTCTAACAACAAGTTAATGGATCGCGAAAGATCTTGCGTGCAGAAAAACGTGACGGTGCACTCACTGAAAGCTCTAAAGCGGACGATTAAATACGCCGCAACGCACCCTGAGAGCGCAAAACCAGGTACCAAAAGTAACAACTAACTCCTATACGAAACATTGTTTCGTGTTTAATTTGTAAAACTTACTATACCGTACCAAAAGCACCCTTTCATTAAAGGCCATATTTTTCGATTCATTTAACTTTCCTACTCACACAACTTAGAGAAGTAGTGAACCTATTTCACCCTTAAAACGTTATTAAAAAAAAAACTGTGATAATAGAATGATAACAATCAAATAAAAAAATATTTCCGTCCATCTAGGAAATTGCACACAGCTTGGTATTTAATTTCTGAACAAAATGGAATACCGATCATGCGTAAGCTCTTTTTAAGTGAATTTTTTTAAGTAAATTGATTCTTTGCTATAAAATTTATGTAGATTGTTCGACTGATCTATGAGGACCTGAAAATTCTGGACTCACTCCCAAAACTTCCATAAGATATCCTCGTTGAGCTACATACACCAAACAGTACATTTCCGACAGACGAAGCGCCGAATCATTGTACGATATTCGTTCCGTGTTCGCGTGAGGTTCGTCAGAAACTGACATTGGTTTACCTGGATATTAGGTAATTATTAGAAGAATGAATAGCAATACTAAATAGCAACAATAACATAAAATAACAGCAGGATGTGTAATGGAATAAGAAACTTACCGCGACTAACATATTCGTAAATGATGTAATCATCTAGACTGGAGAATTCGTTAGGAAAGAGACCTATCCAGTCCCCATTGCTTGGGATAAAATCTCTTTGTATTTTGTAAGATATAAAATTTTCCTCCACGATACAGTCTTGGAATTCCACAATGTTTTCTTCTACATTAGGTCTGACCTAAAATAAGTTTTATCATTCACATTTAGCTTGATAAGGAGAAATATATATTATAGCAAAATTATATTTTTACCACGATATCGAATTCTCCAGTTACAGGTTTATGATCCGAGACACTGTAATCAGGATGGCTTTTGTAAGTATGCTGCTCAGTATGAATTTCTATATCTTCGTATATATCTGCTGCATTTACTTTATATAAAATCCTATCAGTCCATGATGGTCTACGCCTACGTGGGAAATAATTATAGAACATGTCAAAATAATATTATATAAAACATATCAAAACATTTAAAAGAAATATTTATAAATTTTTCTCATATTTAATCAGTATAATTTACTTGAGATCAAATTCTTGAGACTCAAACTCGTATTTGTAGGTAGGTGGGAATGTGATACTACTTTCATTCAGTTCAGCAAAAGCTTGTTGCTCCTTCATTACCATCATCAACTGATCTCTTTCGAGGAGTTCCTTCAATCGCTTCTTTTTCACCAATAAGTCTATATCAGTGGCAGTTAATTCCTCTCCATTGAGCCGAAAATTTAAGTCACCAATCCAAAATATATAGCTAATAGGAGATACGTATATTATTACCGAGGATGCAGTTAATTTTACTTGAATGATACAATACTATTTCCATATAAAAATATTTATACTCATGATATAATATTCTCGATGTAAACGGAGCAGTGAAAGTGTGATCTGTCACGATAGTATTATAATCTGATATTCTATCAGCTAACAAATGATCATGGGGAGTCAAATGTGTGTTCACCACACAAATGCTGACCCCGTAGGTGTTCATTCTTATGCTCACTGCACCCTTGTTACCCTAAAAACAAGCAAGATTGTTGTTAGTGCAACAGCAATTGCTACTGTTACACTGTCTTCTTACCCATATGCCACCGAAACCTGTCTTGGTATACTGAGTTTCTATCAATCTCAAATGTGTCAAATGTTTCCTCAGGCAGAAAACATTCAGAACAAGACCCTGCAACCGTTGCGAACGTACTTTTACATAATCATACTTCTTTAGCACATCTCTGCAAACATGTTAGCGCATTTAATTTTCATATCCTAAATGAATATACATAGTGAATAATTATATATTCTCGATATAAGTTGCATCATTGTAACAGACTTACCTAAAGGCTTTAGTCCACGGATCTTCAAACAGTATATAGTCTAATACCAAATTTTGTGGTTGTGATTTAACTTCCTGTAAACTAAAAGAACACACACTTTATCGTTAAATCTGATGCAGAGAAACATTCTGAACGTACCCGATGAAATATAAATCTGGCCACAAGAACTTTGATTTGTCGCAAGGCGTAATACCCAGAAGCTGATGAAGATCCTCTCTGGGATCCGGGAACTTTGTAGCCACATTGTACGTGACAAAGTAAATTCTATGAGGTGTTAAAAGGAACGTATTAAGAAACAGATTGCGTCTATTTTCTCCGCGAGATATAACTTACAGTATCAGAAACGTGTAACAGACCCAGTTATTCCTTACCTCAGTCGTTCCACTGGACATGCCATTTCGGAGGTTCTCGATGACATAGGAGGGGCAGAGTGGAATTTTACGAGGAATTTACGTAATTCGCGTAGATACAGAAATTCACGTCGCGGTAACTCCGCACAACGCTCGAAATCGCCAGGTCATCGCCAGGTTAGGAACTCGCGAGCATCGCGTTCTTATTCTTCGTACTTTCACCCGCGGCTATGTCGGCCGCGAGGGTACCGTCGCACCGCCAGCGAGGCTCGTCACATTCGTTGCGTTTGCTGTCTCGAGCAACATCTGGTCACGCGATTCGATACGAACGCGGCGTTTACGGAGCCATATTGTTGACAAGCGCGGAGGGAAGATAGCTCCCCTACCCGCTCCACTATTTTTTCCCCCACCGTGATCGTCGTTCCACGTGACATCTGTCATTATGCGACTGCAGCACTGCAGCTGCAGCTGCACCGAGCCGCACGAGCTGCCTTGACCGATCGCGATCGAGTATACTGCAGTTGCTGCGCGTAGTCTACGATTTTCCTTCGTCATCATCGCGATCTCTGACCCCCTTGCCGCGAAGAGATAGGAAATCCGGTTAGCACCGTGTCAATTAATAATAATCCTTTCACGAATCCGGGATGATTCTTCATCAATCAAACGGTGCTTTCCAGTAAAAGACACAGTGTAAGAAATTATTTATAAGAAATTGATCAATTTATAAGAAATTCACCAATCATGGTTGAATGCGAGGAGAACGAGGCCGATTATTCTCCTCACATTCGACTAAAATGGCCAATTTCTTATTATATAGCTTACGGCATAAGTTCCCAGTAAACGAGATTGGATTAAAATGAATTCAAATTTTTTTCTATCCGAATGCGTATTTTAAATAGCGAATACTTTTTTTTATTTATAATTGGATTCAATTGGATGCAATTGGAATTGAAAAATTGCACTTCCTATTCAAAATTTTGAATTAAACAGCATTCACAATGCACAGAAAAAGCTGATATTATTTTTAGATTGAAAGGCATAGAGATATGCTCCATGCAATTCCTATAAATGAATAAAAATGCATTCATGTTTGAAAAGCATTCATTTTAACATTCATGAATTCATATTTCTGAAAATCTGAGTCCATTTCAATTCATTTCAATACATTCTCGTTTGCTGGGAACAGTTTAGTCCTTACGGTACGTATAAATGATGCTTAACGTAGCTAGCGATCATTTCATCTGTGTTCAACATCGACAAAAAATAAGGATGTAATGATTAATCGCTGTGTTACAGCGTGTCATCTGTGTCTGTTACTGGAAAGTACAAACTTCGATTAATTCAATCGGCGATTAACTTGTCAAGTACAGAGAAGGTCCGGTTACACCAATATAAGAGATTAACTTTCATCTCGGCTTCACTTAGATCCGATTCCATCAATATAAGATTAATTTCGATTCAACTTACGCTTCATCTTTTTTTAATTCTTCGAATAGAAAAAAAAATGAAGAGTAAGAACTGAAATTAAAGTTAATTTACATTGGTAAAAATAGGCATTACTGTTTATCTTTTTCTAGTTCTTGGAATTAGAAAAAGATAAAGAGTAAATTCCACCGAGATTAAAGTGGTGGAACCGGAATAAGGCTGATATTACATTTTTGTCGCACGACAAATTTTTCAAGCTTATTAATTGATTTGGATAAAATAAAGAAATTCGAGAACGATCTTTCTTTTTTCCTGCAACCTTGTCCTGCAATCAATTAACACGCTTGAAAAATTTGTCATACTATAAATATAATATTAATATTAGCTTAATACCTGTTCTTGTTTATAGCGTGTATAGAGTTATTAATTTCTTGTCGCTCGATACGTAGAAAAAATATTATAAGCAATTTTTGTTTATTTTTACTAATTGTAGATAAATTACTTGATTTAACTTACTTTTTTTATCTTTTTCTAGTTCTAAATATTAGAAAAAGGTAATGAATAAATTAATTCTCCATCTGCAATCTGAGTCTTTCTTGGCACAAGCAAAATTTTTATCTCAAATTTCACTCTCATTTTTTACCAATATCAATTTTCATTAAATAAAGGTTTTAACATTTGAGTTAAAAAACTATTTGATAATGGCTTCGTTCAGCAGAAAAAACTACATTTAGATTTAGCGAAGAATTAAAGGCAAGAACCAATCATATTAAAGAATCACTAAGCGTTAACTGATTAATTTTCTCTGCTGAATGCAGCCAATGTAATAGAGTTGTTGAAAAATATAATCCTGAATTTTTTTCAAAGAATAATAAAAAACTTGGGCTAGACAAAAAACTCAGATTGTAGATAGTTGGAATAAAAACATGTTTGCAGACAGAAATTAAATCGAGATTACAGTCAATCTACATTGGTAGAAATGGATGTTTGTTGGTTGAATTAATCGCCACTTAAGTTAATCAAGGTTTGGCCAAAGTTGCCCTCGAAGAGTCGGTTTTCCCTGGAAAGTCTAAAATTCGAACGCTCGCAATAAGTATCATTTACAACGAGCTTTATTTCTTAATTAATTAAAAGGATGATTGGCGCGAATGTTCTCAAAGCATGTTATCAGAGAGATTCATCCGCAGGCATCGAAGGTGAGTGGAAAATGATGTTTCTTATATTAGAAAAAAATGTGTCGTAACATTTATTGCATTATTCTGGAGGCACTTCCAATTCGAGTCTCTCGCATCGGTGATTCGCAGCACGCAGGTTCATTTATTGCTCGCGGCGATCTGCAATTGATCGCGTACGCGTCTCTGGCGGGATAACACTCCCGCGATGATCGTCTAAGTTACAAAGAAGTACTATGTAGAATCGTTCACTAAGATTCTGATAACGACGATTATTTACAATAACGGGAGATCAACAATCGCGCGCTTGTCCGTGATCTGATCTTAAGACACGACAGGCATATATGAGTCTTGTCAACGACGATAAGATTCGCCCTCTCAGTACATCATTCCGGGATGGGCAGCCCTTTGGAAGAACACGTTGGGATTGGCCGACAAGGTCGTGTAGAGATTCCCGGCATCCTCCGGCCTCAAGTACATACCGGGTGGCAAAACGAACGTCTCCATCGGTCCATGTACATCTGGAAACAGTATAAGAGTATAGGATAATTTGAACAGATTAATAGGAATTTTCAAATTGGATGAAAAATTAAGGTCGTATAGTGTATTCATTAAACATACAAAACGTACACCAATAGTATATGTTTGATTGAATGCATTATGTGACCTCAATCTTTTATACAATTTTTAAATTTCTGTTTTAATCTACCCAAATTACTCCACTTTATCCAAGGCTTTACTCTAGGTGTTTTCTTCTGACGATATTTATTAGGAATAATTAATTTAGTGTAAAAGAGAAAATCCAAGGCTGATGGAAAATTGGAGCGAATCACCTTTACGACATCGCCTCGCGTTTATGTTCATCGGAAACGTTTTATTTAGTATCAATCGGAGAAGCGAATATCCGGTCGTAACTTTCCATGCCGTGTGTCTAGTGGCTATCATTTTCGCCTCGTGATAATGAATTTTAATATCGGGATATATACAAGAATCGAAATCATGTTGTGCATAACCGGGACGAAGCCCTCGTTACGCCGCACGCGTTAAGCGCGACTGTAATTTAAAATCATTGGCTTAAAGTAGGTCTCGTTGTTCGCAGCTGTCGTTACAAGATTACGCGAGTCTTTGTTCTTGACACGTGTAGCCTAATTTGTAATTAGACTCTACTATCGATATGCTTTTAACATAATTTCTTAAACAATTAAACAAAATTATCTTTAAAGAAAGAAAATTTGCGGATACCATGTTTCTTTCATGAGAATACATGTTTCCTTTTCCTCACATTTTGATGTTACATTTTTTCTTTTGTATTGTTTTCTTTACGGAGAAAATATTATATAGTAGAAGGGAGAAAGTAAAATAGAAATATAAATTATACATATAAATTGTATAAGAAATATATTTTTTTACAATGCTTTGTTGAATATAACGATATTTATTCATTATTATGGCAATTTTAATATGTTATATGTTATATTAATATTAATATAATAATAGTTGAAATAAAAATTATACATATATCTACATATTTTTTATTACATTAGCAAAGATAATGCATATTGTAAAAAGTCGTATAAGTATTTTAAACTTATATATGCTGCATATAAAAAATTGTAAACGTATAACAAGTTATATGTACAACATCATTGTAATCACAATTTTTGTTAAAATTACTATCGTAACTTTTATGTACTCAGATTATAAGATTTCTTTCTCGTTTTAGTGAAACCTGATTATTCGAAATTGTTATACATTAAGATAACTCGAGTAATTATAATAATCTTTCCAATATGAAACGTAATATATTAAATAAGATATATTCCAATTGCCGTATAATGCCGTCGTAACGTCGATATATTCCAAAACGAATAAAAACAAAAGTTTTCTTACTATTTTTATTAAGATATTTCCCTGGTGTTTATATGTGTTGTGTTACGCGCTACGGACTAATGATAAAGGAAGTTTCTGTCAGAGAGATGTCGTGCTTCGCGTAATGAGGGTCGTGAACCAGCTCGGTGTGTACCCAGTCTGAAGAGGCTAGCGACCTTCGCCTCTCTCGTAATCTCTTGCACATTTCACGCCTTGCTCGTAATAACGAGCCTCGCAAGAAACGTAAAGAAATCGTATCGCGCCGGGAGTGCAGCTTATCGATGGAATAACGTCCGCGAGAAATTGCTTGCTCTTCTACGAGAACAGGGCCGTTATCGAATCCTCGGGCGAAAGTGGCGTGTTTCTCGATTTCTCGAAGATTCGACGCGAAGATCGTACACGGCTTAACGGCCGCGACCGTTGGAGTACATTCGTTACAAAGTGCTACGTCGTTTCCTCGCTGAATGGACACGCGTCGGGGTCTTTAACGTAAATGCGTATCGCGCGTAGGTGAAAGTCATCCAACTGTGATTTATGATCTACGTCGTCATGTTGTACAAACGTGCGCGCGTTTGAGAAATGATCGCGATTCGCATCGACGGGAGACTTTTTCTTTCTCGTCTTCCTTTTCATTTGTTTTTTTTTTTAATTGCCCATTTACACTTGGTTCGCATCTGTAACACGTTGAGTAACGGCGCGACCTGGTTACCGTAGCGCGTTCCCTTCGAATAGAGCTGAATAGGATCTAGAAACTCGTACGCGCGCCGGCGCGCTTTTCCATTATGTGTCTCTAGAAAGTGTGAAACTCCCGCTAATGTTGTTATTCTCTCTAAAGGGAAATATATCTGGAAACTCGGATTTTCTCGGACGAGGAAAGACGAGGAATGGCCGCTGCGTCTCCGCGAAGTATCGACCGCGAGCGAGCGAGATAATCCGTCGCGCTCATTCTATTTCACTTTAGCGCCGGATTTTTGTCACCGTGATTGGCGTCGTCGTTTCACGAGGGCATGGTCCAATCTAACGGGATTTATCCTCCCTCCCCCGCGTCTGCAACATCGTGAAGCAAGAAGCGATTGACCTCCGCCTCGGACTTTCTCCCTCTCTTTTCTCCGCGCGACGTCTTCCCCCCGTCTTTCCTACCGCCGTTTTTCCTCCCTTTCGTTCGTTCGCACCTCGAGGTGAAGGTCGTCGAGGGCGTTAGCGTGACGAAGGAAAAGTTTCGGGCCAGGAAATGCGCGGGCAGGACAGGAAGTGTCGAGATTCTGCGGACGATACACGTGATACCGACGTACAGCGAATACTCTCGGTGAAAGAAAATAAAGATATATGTATTCTTAAGCAAATCTCTCTCATCGTCAGCCGAAGATTAAAAATGGATGAGAAAAATTTTGCACACATATTTTATACGACGTGATGAAACTTCACCGTATATTTTATCCCGTTTTAACGTTTCTTTCGAAATTCTAATCTTCAAGATAATAATAAGATTTAACTCTTTCATGTCTAATTTTTTCGACAAGAAGAGCATATCTGGTTTAATTATTTTTTAAATTTTCTATCACTGAATATGAAAACATAACATTTCAAAATAATGGATATAATAACGATTAGGAAATATACATGATGTTCGAAAGTTTAATTTATACTTTACATAATATAAATATCATCAGAAATTTATATCAGGATAATATTCTTTTATGCGAAAGTAACACCGTAGGTATATTATTTCAAAACTTTTATGATTGATCCAAGAAATCTCCAACTTTACTATACACAAATAATTGTTGGTACTTTATAGTAACTTTATCACAAATCTTTCAATTATAATTAAAAACAATCTCTTCTAAATATCTCTATTTAATCTTAGCGATTCAATATTTAATGGAAATATGATTTCTCAAATATACTGAGACATGCATGCTTTGCCGAACGTGAAAGGATTAAGATCGTTATGCTAATTACAACGTATTATATTCGGATTGATGTCAGCGTCTTGTGACAGGTCTTCTTCCTGTGCCCATGCCGTTGCGTGACGCGAAGGACACCGACAACGTATCTAATTGGTGAAAATGTACGCCCCAGGACATTTACAACGGGGTCTTTGCGCGATACGTTACGATGCGCAATAGGGTAGTTTTGCATACGGCACGTAATAATAATCGATCGTCTGATTCTGAAAATAAATAATGACGGCTTACCGTCTGAGTATATGGGACTTCCTCCGTGCCTGCAGGCGCTGCATCCGGGTATCCCGGATGAGACCAGTGCGACTCGATCTATAATTAGAAATTTCCACGTTATGATAATCTCGGGATGAGGGAGGAGAGATAAGAGAGGAAATGATTACGCGAATTACACGATACCATCTACTCTATAGAGACAGCCGTCTTAGCCAATTGCCAGTTAATCATGCTTGATTTAAGGTCACTATTTCTATCTCTTGGTTGACGTTACGGTTTAACATCTCCGACATCAGATTTTCGATTACATATCTATTTGCAACTTCCTTAGTAGCACAAATTATTGGCGTAATATTAATAACTATGAATTGGCCCCCAATATTTACTCGATCTTGTAAAATAAACGTTTCGCGTTTTATATTAACACCGCATTAAATTTATTAGTTAATATTGGTTTTATATTGGACAACGTTGACCATGTCGATATAATCAATGTTTGATCAATAAATTATACTACTAGAGCTGATTCTTAAGTAGTGCACGCATCATACATTTGCACGCAATGCATTCCCCTAATTCGCGCGCAATTATCGCGATCGCGAAAGTTTTCGCGTCATCGATCGAGAGAATTGCTGCTCTATTTTTTTAAACGATGAAAATGCGCGTTCCGTTTATTTACTTTCTCATTTACCCAATTATTCACGTTTCACGCGCCGCCGATTCCGACGGTCGTGACCGCATTTCCGTTATTTGGCGCGCGATTACGTTGTCCGCACTTTTAGCGGCTACCGCGAGATAACCTGAAGATCTATCTTGTGGGTATCGAGCAAACGAATCGGGACACGTTATGCACTGCAACTCCGTGAAGTGAAACGTAAATGCGCGGGGAAGAGAAACTTAGATATTCGGATGAGGAGAGAGAGAGAGAGAGAGATCGTTGCAATAACATTGTTGCACATCTTTTGTTCATTGTAAACGACTTCAATCTCGTTATCAATAAGATTGTTTTCTATAGCTAAGAACAAACTTTTAGAATTTAAAATGAAACACACACAGAGAAAGCTCAGGTAGAACACAGTCATATAATTAAGTCATAATAGTATTATGACTTAATTATGACGTCATTTATCACTTAAAAATGAACTTATAAGTGACAAAAGTCATGATGAAATATCCTTATGAATTATCCTTATTATTATAACTTTTGTGTTCTACTTGGGAAGTAATATGTTTGACATTTGGCGAAGGTGAGAAATAGTTTTAGCGCAGTCTAATGCAGGAATAAAAAAATAGACCTCGTATTCATTTGAAAGGGCGACCTACCGGCACTATGGTAATGCATCTTCCTCTTCAGAGATGCCTCCGCGGGCTTGAAGTGGAAGAAGGAGGGCGAATAGCCACTGCCGGGGAGGGAACTGAGGGCATCGTCGTGATCGCGAATGACTGCGGTGGGCCCTTCTCGACCTAGGGCAGCCAGTTGGCGTCCTTTCGGTAGAAACATCGTGAGGAAGATGAAGAGCGACGTGGCGAGCAAGCCGTAGGCCAGCCAGGCCTCTCGATCACCCTCGCTGCCGATCGCGAGCGTACCGATCCCGCTGGAGATCCAGATCGGCAACGAGAGGCCGACCGCCAGGCCGATGAAGGCCGCTTCCCGATTATTATCCCGGACGCCTCGCGCACGTATCGCTAAACATGCCACTGCTACTAATAGTGCTCCGGGATACCTGGAACGTGAAGAAGATCATAGAAAAGAGTTTCGTTCACCTGTAGCGAAAGTAGTTACAAAAGTTATCGCGCTGAGTCGCGCGTCTTGAGAATAATAATTAATTTGAAAAATTTAATCAAAGTATGAAAGGCATTAACATGTTCCGTGCTGCGTGGTAATCCATGATGTTTTTGTTTTTATTTATTATATTCGGTTAAAAAAAATTATAAAAATTGTGTGTTAGAAAAAAAGAGGATCTAATGTACCAATATTGCATCAAATAATTATGTGTAAGTATCGTATTAAAAATTATTTTGTAATTTCTATAATTTTATTACTTTTTATAATTTTAAATTAGTTTACGTTTTTTTTGTTGTCATAGTATCAGTCTGAATGAAAAGACCAACCACCAGTGATCCACGTGGCACGTATTACTTAAAGATTAAAAAGTTACAGAATAA
The DNA here is from genome assembly GCF_001594055.1 of Mycetomoellerius zeteki. NCBI lineage: Eukaryota > Metazoa > Arthropoda > Insecta > Hymenoptera > Formicidae > Mycetomoellerius > Mycetomoellerius zeteki. The sequence goes on from NW_017256500.1 coordinate 3,840,965, forward strand.
TAGCGGAAGAGTAATCCTCCGGAGCTGATGTGAGTCTATTAGACTAATTAGATCTACTTAATTATAAATCTTTTTACAAAAAATATAAAAAAATTAAATTTTTTTTTGTTACATTTGCATATTTGGATTATTCTTATTAAAATACAGGGTGGGGCTTACATTGTAAACGTTATTATGTTTACATAACATCCATGATGATTTCAATAAGTGGCAGGATTAAAGAAAATGTGACAAATAATTACATTTTATTTATATCATTAAAGAGAGAAAAGTCTGAAAACATTTCTACTACCGTAAGCAAAAGTGTGCTCGTTGGATTACGGATTCATGGACTCTTGACTTCACAATACGTTTCCACAAACCGTATCTTCATTAAGTGCACGTGTACTCGACGCGATTTTTCAAATTTGATTTTCTCAGAAACAAAGTTTCGGACGATAAATGTTTATTCTACACTTTCGACTTATTTTTGTATAAGAAATATTTCCTATCTGGTTGTACTACAGGTTTGTCCCTACCTTATGTACTTACAATTAGTATTCATTCTTTTTTGTATGAGTTATATTATTTTGATTCCTTAAAATTAATTAGTGCCTTTTAATTTTTAGTTAACATAAATTAAACAGGTTTTACAGACTTAGCATTCAGTATCATACTAGGACAAAAATTTAGTACTTTCAGCAAAACTGTTTAATTAAAATAATTTTTAACAATAATCAAATATTTTGTTTATATAACAAAAAATTCAGTTGTTTCAATGAAATACATTTTTCCGCTTCATAAATAACAAAAATATTTATTTATACCAACTAAATAATTTAGTTTGCATAAAATTATATTATAATTTTGTACAATACATTTTAATCAAATTTTTGCGTTACAGTAAAATTTTGGTTCATAGAACAAAACATTTTTTCTAAAGCAGTAAAAAATTACGGATTTTGGTGTCAGCTTTGGAAGGTTAAATAATGAATTAACACGCTTTATCGTGGCTTCGCGATAGATGAACATGATCGACTTGATGATTCGATGCTTTTCTTCTCGCGGATTGCGGAGAAGGAAGAGAGTTTTATATCAGCAAAAGTTTACCCGAGGGAAGCCACTATCTGTCCGAGCGGAGTCCTGCAGGAGGTGGTGGACGCCGGTGAGCTTTGGCCCGTCGCTTGTTGCTGCTGCTGCTGCTGTTGCACCTGGATCACCGCAGGTGGTTCGCCGTAAAACCATTGCCCGACAATGACCACCTGCACCAACACCGCGAACACCAGCACCAGCGCCTGCAGCATCGAGAACCGAGACAAGAAAGGCCCTCGCACGATTACACTTCCCCTCTATAAGATTCACGCGGCCGTCTACCCCTGGTCGATCGCCTTTAATTAAAGGTGAACGGCCTGCGGTGACATCGGCACCGCCGGCGTGCATTCTTTTAACTCGTGACGTCAAACGCTCGTGACATATTAGAAATAGAATGGTCTACTCGAAAGATATGCATGAAAAATTTACAAGTTTCAAAGCATGTGTTCTTCAGTCTTTAAAATTTAATCTGTGCTCTTTTCCCTCTTAAGGATACGAGAAAATTATACAAGGGCTATAATTACATCGTTAAAATCCTATTAATGTCACTCGCGCGTATCGACCAGCTACCACTTTCCTCTAATCAAACATTTCAACGGCAACATTCTTAATTACGCGAATGCAATTACATTTCACCGGACGGCGCATCATATCAGGGCGGACATACCGTCCTGATTTCGTTCTTGCGTTCGTGCACGTTTTTAAAAGAGTTTTTCTCATAAAAGCAATCCACCTATAGAGATTCTCAAGTAAGAGATTGAACACAGTTTAGACAATAGTATTTAAAAATAAGATAAAATAATATCTATTCGTTCATATGTAAGTCAAAGCTAAACAAATAATATAAGCAAGATCAATTGAATTGAAAAACGAGCATAAACTAAGATGTACAATAAGTAATGCCTGGCTCATGCTTCGGTTTTAAACCTAAAATCCTAAAATTCAGCCAATGAAATACAGATTTCAATTAGGACCAATTAGAACTGGCAGCCCTATTGGCTGAATTTTAGGATTTTAGGGTTAAGACCGAAGCATAAACCAAGCATAATACGGTTTAGACAACTTCTGATTGGTCCGCCATATTTTTCAGAACGCTTAAGATAGAATGAGATGCGCGAATATCTCATTTCATCTTGTGCATAATCCATCTTATTCTGTCTTAAGCAGGTCCTGAAAAAATATGGCGGACCAAACGTATCGTGTCCAGCAATCTCTTACTTGAGAATCTCTAGATGCACCGAGCGAGGCGCCGGGGTAGGCGGGAGCACGTCGAACATGAAAAATGGATGTTTATCCTGTGGGGAGGAGGCCTCCGCAGGGCGAGAAGCGCACGTCCTGCCACGCCTGTCATTCAGCGTACGCACCAACACACCGCCGCGATAATTGCCTCCGTGGTTTTTCGCGCGCGCGCGTCTGTAATTAATCGTCGCGCGTACGGTACGATGACGCAACGCTATGAAAAAGGGAAGGCGAAGGGAGAAGGGTGATGGAAGGATCCGGGACCCGTTTACGACATACTAATGGCTGTGCGAGATGAACATCCGGATCGTTGCGGATACGACGGAAATCGTTCGCGCGGAGTTTCTCTATGGAGGGAGACGAATAAAATGACATTGTAATTTATTATACTTTTGTGCATCTCGCCTTACTTTGATTAGTCGCGTGACACGTCTTATCGATACTTGTCTTCTCTTCGCGAGTTTTGAAATGATTTTGCCACTTCTTTGACCGATATAAATTCCTTGATATCTTTTTAACTTTCGATTCTCCATGCTGATTATTTCAATGTTAATAATATATCAAGCTTCGAAATGATATTCTATCAAAATATAAATAATTATTGACACGAGAAACAAAACCAAGGTATCATCGGGCTTATTAGAATCCAAGGAATACGCATCAAGTCAAGAGAAAGTCAAAATGATTTTATTTTAACGTCATGAAAGTCAAAATGATGATCTTTTATTACAAAATTTGACTGTTCATTGACGTTAAGAATCAAAATAAAGTTATTTTAATTTTTTGTTGACTTTTATGTTCCTTGGAAAACCATAGTATCTTCCGAATTTGTAAAATGCAAAAACGAACGCTAAATTAATTGATAAATCAGGAATACTCGGTATATGATTGCTCACCTGATAGGGCGCTGGTAAGTACACGCCGCTATTTAACGAGAGCAGGAAAACGCATTTGACCAGCAGAGCGGCGAACACGAGGGCGGCGGGGAGTCCCACCAACCGGAAAGCGGCACAGGACAGCGGATTTTGGCTGAGAGAGGCCGCGGCGGAGAGACCCGCCAAAAGGAAGAGGCCCAGAAGCAACGCCTGACCCAGGAACAAGTGTCGTCTGTTTGGTGCTGTTGCTCTAGCCTAGAACAGTGCCATTAAAAATGTTCTTTCAGAGCGATAAAAATAATTATTTGGCGATTTAAACAAATAGTCTTTGTAATCATAGCTTTTCGTGTTTATTATGTCAGCTCTTTGAATAAGATTTCAAAATTATATCAGTAACACGATTCGAAAAAAGTCTCATTGACTGTGCACTTGATTGCGCTGTATACATTCATTAATTTAGCTATTTAAGACAATATATACATCAGACATCGTTTTTTATATTTGAAAAATTTTTTTATTTTGTTTCTTCTAATTCTGGTCTTCTCAACCTAAAGCAATCTCTATATGAACTGATTAATTGTTCAGGCAAACACTTATAAATTTATCAATTTTGTAAACATCCAAATATTTAAAAAAAAAGTTTTTAAAATTTAAATCTTAAAAAACGAAAAAAAGATTTTAGCAGATTTCAAAAACTTTTAAGTAAATACGAAAAATGCTAATTATAGTCAAAGTTAGGTGTTAGACTAATCTTATTAGTATTAAAACCAAGATATTTAAATAAGACTTTAACATTTATCATTTTGCTATCTCGAGAGCCTCGTTTGTTGCAACTATAACTTTATAATATCGAAATGTTGATATTAACGCGTTCTAATTAATTGATTTTTGAACTTATAGCTGCTGTTCTGAAGTTGCACCTTTGTTGTACTGTACGTTTACATTTAAAGTACAAAATGCACTTTCATCGAGTTGGATACGCTCGGGTGTTTTGACGCGTATTACTCTGCAAGATACAAGAGTGCATTTTCAAGAGCCCTAGAAGTACCGATCTCTAAATCGCTCTCACGCTATTAATTCTGTAAAGAGGATCGAGACGCAAAATGCGAATCGCGTGGATTGGACCGTAACCGTTCGCGCGTTATAATTATGCATGGATTAAACTTGAAGCTCAATATAGGATGGATGTTAATTTCTCTAATTAAAATAATCGATATTCTTCTTCTCGCTAAATTGCTTTTTATTTACGAATTAATAGGTTATTTTTCATACTTTTTATTCTAGTTTGTATTACTAAAATTTCATATTTTTTTATACATAATAAATGAACAATGAAGAATCGAGAATCATGTATATTTCCAAATAAAGATTTATAATTATAGAGAAAGAGACAAAGAAAAAGAGAAAAGAATAAACCAGACAGCACGTATGTCCAAAATTGAAACATAAGATGTATTATGTTCCAATTTTAAACAAACGTGCTATCTAGAAATGTAACTTGTAAAATAAAACGCTAAACTTTTAAATGAATTTTTTCGAACTTTCCAAAATTTCTAATAGATTTCATAAATTGCTGCATATCATATTAAAGAAACTAGAATTTTATTCTTTCATTCGTTCTCGATTTACTTTCTCTTAAACTGTAATCCCGAATTTCCGATACCAATTAATCCGACAGCAATGGTTGGCTTGGTCTCTCTCGCCGAGAGTGTTCAATGAAGCGTATCGGAGGGTGCGACCGGGAGAAAACCGGGGCCGATCTAACGTGAGCGTAAACTGGGCCTAGGTCTCGGCGAAATTCCCTCGGTGCCAGTTACTGGAGCTTGTCGAAACGAAAACGATTAATAGTGGGTCGGGGAGAGGCCGACACGCGATAGTTCCTTTCTGAGCTCTATTAATCCCGTAGTCGCGCGATCGTCTAGTGACAAGTCATGCCGATATTAACACATTCTATTTCACCAGTTTCTTCCTCAATACTGCTTCGACATTTTTCGTACGATCGACGCGGAAAAATAAAATGAAGACATCGAGAAAGTGAACGGGTGTCAATATTACGCTCTCTAGAATAAAACTGAGAATAAATTTCCATAATGATTATAAAAAATATATCGTAAGTAGACATGCAATAGACAGGTAGCATAATTATGTGGTAAGTGCGTATTGAGTATAAAATGAACTAAATGAACGGAATGTTTCGAAAGATAGATTTGCGTGTTTAAAACAGACATAATTTAATGGCTCAAAAAAACAAGTAAAGAAAGATTAACATCAGATTTTCGAACGATTAATAAATCAAGAGATATAATTTACAAAACAGACTATGAAGATATATAGTATTAAAAGATCATTCTGGTGCATGAAATTTCCATATACTCGTATAACCCGTCATAAAATATTTCAGAAAATATTCACAACAGAGAGAAAAGTAAAGACAAAAGCTCATTATTCATTGTCCGTTCTGGGATGCAATCCACTTTCCCTCCAGCGAGAAATAAAAGCATATAACGAGCGAACAAAGAGATATAATATGTATATTAATTATTAAATAACACCGTAGCTACCTTGAACAATACGAAGACCTCGAAACCGGCCATGAGGAGCATCGCCGCGGCGCTGAGCGCGGCGAGTGGCAGCGCCCAGGGCCGTTGCTTCAACAGAGACTTCGGAGTCGGCCGCATCTCCACCTCCTGGCTCTTCCTGACGCCCGGCGGCGTCCTGAAGACGGTGATCGTCCGGTTCGGTGCTGGCACGCTGATGACGCTCGCCACGCTCGCCAGCCCGTGCCCGATCTCGGACGGCACCAGGAAGAATTCCGTCGAAAGTTCGTAATCCCGAGAGCGTGGGGCCCGTGACGTCATCATCGCCGTCGCCGCGATTCCGCTCGATGGACCCAGCCAGCCGGCCGTGGCCGTGGCCCACGACAGGATAATCGGGCCTAGCCTCATTGCGGCATCGGCGGCTGTTTCTCGCTCTCTTTCTCTTCTTTTTTTCCTCACTCTTTCTCTTTTTCTCTCTTTCTCCCTCGCGTGAGTACACGTGCGTAAATACGTACGTGCGAGCTCACGTGCGTACGTGAGTGGTCGTGCTCGTGATCACAATCGTGACCGCCGTCGTCACCGGGACATCATGCACCGTCTCCTGCGTGCGCGCATTCTTGCAGTCACGCACCCGTGCTCGTGGTCTCGGTTAGGGTTCACCGGCTGCGCCTGTAAAACCACACTCCTGATTAAATGACACTTTGCCTACGCGCTTTGATCGGTCCCTTCAATCTGTCTTACACGAGTTCTTAACCCGTAAGTACTTGCGTGGGGATCGAACTCATACAGACGTATGAATGAAAATATTACTACAAAAATATAGATGTAGATTTCTTTTAATTTCTAACGCTCAAAAATTATTTCATGTTTGAAACATGTGTTTTAATTCATAATTACTTGTAAATAAAAATAAACAAATGTAGACATAAAATATAAATAAATTCAAATGTATCTTCAAATTGACTCCCACGCAAGCATTTATGAATTAATCTATTAACAAATTTCTGCAAATAGACAGAATTTTTGTTGAATTATACATTGTTCGAATAAGGATTTTCATGATTTTACACAAAAATGATAAGATATAGGAAGTAAGCAAATATATTTGTAAAACTACATAATTTACTTTTTAATAGAGATAATCTGTTAACACGTTTCATAATGGATCAATTTTAAATGATTTGACTACACACTATTGTTGTGTGGATCACCACAGTATTTTTGTTTTGGGTTAGTTATATAAATAACATGAATTTTCTAATGGTTAAAAATTTACAATAATAATTATTATTATTATAAAAAAAGTTCTACTGTACCAATATTGCTTTATATGCTTCATAATTATGTATTCACGAATATCAAATATTATTTCATAATTATGTTTCTTTTTATAGTCAATATATTAAACCTGAACGAAAAGTTGGGAACCAGCGTGGGTTATTGTTGATTCACACGACACGTAACGTATTAAAAGATAAACCATGTAGTTTTACAAATATATTTTCTTACTTCGTACATCCATTTTTATTTCTTGACCTAGTTTCCAAGCATTCGGAAACTGATTTGTCTCGGTAATAGATCAATTATGTAGAATCCATTTAAAGTTAATTGAAAAACAAGCCGCTATATAACCGTAAAGCTTATTAATTAGCTGCTCTTGATGCTCAACATTTGGGAAAACCGACTCCGGCTTCATCTCATAAAGAAGGAGATCTCATTAACGGAATGCCGGATTGCATTAATGATTTATGATCTCCCTTCCGTTACATTCGCGTGTCAAATTCACTCGTGTGGCTAAACACGCTCGAGCCTTTCGAATATTTTCAATCATATCATCCCGGTGCACATCGAGGCTATCAGAGACACTATCAACTTCTCTCGGACGTATTACGATCTGATGAGACTTAAACCGACCATGAGTGATGTTCCGGGTTTTTAAAGACCTCGCTGTTTACAGTAACGTAATATCCAACGAAATTACGACTGAAAGCGAAGAAGAGCAGAGAGATCGATGGATCCCCCGGTGTTAATGATCAATTAGACCGCGCCTCGCGTCTAGCGCCATATAGGTGCGTAACTTTACCAGCGATCTGCATGCGCTAACGCCGTTAATTACAACGTCGTTAATTACGAGCGTGTTCAATTGCGCGGAAATTGTTTAATAACCGGAGGAGCAGGCGAGCTATGGCATTACCTGCGGACGCAAACGGATACCCGGTCCGTATGTATTTATCGTCGGGTCCAGGCATGAGTAAACCGCCACGCACTCGCTCGGTCTAACGCCATTAATTATTACGAACAGGGTCAGCCTTGGTAAGTAGAGTGAAGCACGGACGGAGTGAAACACCAGACGAGAATCGAGTAAAGAGTCGAGCGCCAGGCTCAGCTTCGCGCCAAAACGGAAGAAGAATGGTCCGTCCATGCGCTCGGCTTCATTCGTTCTTTCTCATTATCGATCTCGAATTTCGATTAATATATACTCTAAAAAATATGGGTGTGGATTTAACGGCATGCGATGTCTATATAATTCTCACCGTGTTAGTGTTTATGTCAACATCATCATGGGGTGGATTTAAAATCCATGGCAATGTGAAATCCATACTATATTTATGTTAATACTAATACCAACACGATGAAAATTAAATAAACACCGCATAGTGTTAAATAAACATTCACATTTTTTAAGGTGTAGTTTTGATCATGGCAATTAAGATCTGCGATAAAATCAATTATAGTTAATCGCACTAATCAGCTCTTATAAGGATCACAGCGTGATCTATTTGTATTGTTATAAATACAAGTATCGTGGATTGAAACAGAAAAGCACATAATAACAATTTGTTTGGAGATGTAATAATGTGGCATACATCTACTAAAATTCGCACATATTAAGTCATACTGGAATTTAATACTGGAACAATTGAATTGTTTCGTTTGAGGAAAAAAAAATTCTTTCCCATACAGCACAGATATTATTCCAGCAATATTGCAGCAATATTGCAATGTTGTAGCAATAACATTTAAATTGTTGCAGTAAACTTCTGTGCTGTATGGATTAACAGAGAGGATTCTTACAGGCTCTTTTTGAACATCGAGCTTCTCTGTCGTGGATCCGTCGAATTATTTGGACTCATTCCTTCCAATCCAGTCACATGCGGTATCCTGATTCGATCCACTCGTCACAGGAGCCTCCTTCACGCGTGCGCGTATCCTTTCGATCTTTTTTGCTCTAAGATTGGACTAGAACGGTGCGGACCAGGCGATCGCTTTTGGTCACCGGAAACTTTATCCGGGATGACGAGGGCGACGATCGCGTGATCGGCGATCAGCGAAGCGCACGTCGTGAATGCCACGCTGTTACTGAGCTCGACGCGCTGGCATTCGCGATGGCCAAACCGAAAGCAAACTGGAGTCAGTTCCGTTCTGGAGGTGAGGCCTATCCGTTACAGAGAAGTCGGGGAGATGGTGATGACGATGCAGAGGCGGCGGTGGTGGCGATGGTGAGGAGCAGGAACGGATACTGAAAAGAAATTCCATCTCGGACGACGCACCGTGTGCGATTAAATAATATCAATCCAGGCGTAGGAAGAAGGTATCGTTACACGTATGGAACACAATATCAGTTGTATCCTTGTCCAAGGATATTTATACGACAGCAATGAATGAATGGTTGATGATTGGCTATCGGATGTTTTGAATCCTTCCATGAAACTTTTGTTGGGTTGTTCAGAAACGATAAATTTATAGATGGATACTTTTGTGAGAAATGTGTTAATTTGATTGAATTTGTAAATAAATTCAAAAAGGAGATAGGAATTCTAGGCACCAAAGATTATTTTGAATAGATAATAAAAGTCTTAAATTATTTCGAATATTAAATGAACAAAGAATATTGTTTATATTAATTTAATAAACTGATAAATAACTGATTTTACATCATAGATAATTTTTATTCTTGAGAATTTTGAACGTTTCAGATATTTAAACATTTTCAAGGGAAGATTTTTTTGACCGTTCAAGATTTTCAAGAAATACAAGATATTCGAAACTTTCGAGATCATTTAAATTTTTTAAGAAATTTCGAAATTATTTCAAGTTATTCGAATTTTTATTTGATTGAAATCGTTTAAAGGTTTTCAAACGAAGGATTCGAATTCTTACGCCTAACTATAATGAGGGCTAGCCATGTACGGAATTGCGAACTATCTGCTACGCTACAGTCCGATCCGCCCCTGTTGAGCAGAGCAAAGGAACCAGGAGAGAGAGCGAGGAAGAGTCCGAAAGAGTGAGTGGAAACGATCTGGTGGAGCTGGTCCTTAGACGTCGAGGACCGACCCCGACCGGCGACGCATTTACATATCTCACGTGTAATAACCTCGAAAAAGTTTTAACAATGGCCCGAGGTTCGCCGAGGTTCGAACGAAAGGCGAGAAGGTATAGAGACGAGACTGAGAGAAGAGGGATTGGGAGGGAATATTCAACGAACGAATCGTCTGAAATCTCAAAGGATGACACAGGGTCACGTCCGAGGACGGATGTTCGCTAATCAGAAGCTTTTCATGGAATTCATTTCATAGGATTGCAGTCATCGAAACTATCTTTCAATGAGATTTATCCTTCCTTTCAAATAGGTTTCAAGAGATACAGTGTAATACCAGCCAATTTATTATTCAATTTATTATTGAAGAGCAGCTGTTTTAAATCTGTAACCAATTAATGTTATAACTTAACCCTTCAAAGCTGATACCAAAATCCGTAACACAATTACTGATGCTATAATAGATCCGTAAGATCCTGTTAATTAAAAGTCACTAATTAATTTCAAGGAACTAAAATGGCATAACTGTTATGAGAAAAAATGAATACTAAGTATACTTTAATAAGTAATAATTTAAATTAACAGATGTAAAACATAAAAAAAATTAAATTGTTTGCCATTTTTAATAAAGAGACTTATAATAGTTATAATTGAGTGAATTCAATAGACACACGTCAACTTTAAGCTTAATTAAAAAATGTGATCCTTTAAAATGACGTATTAGACTAGAGTTACTAGTCTTCTATTATGACGACCTTCCGTTTGTACAAAAAGTGCCCAAAATTGCAATCGCCATTCTGCTCGAAAAGGGTTGGGTCGCTCCCGTAAAAGGGGAGAAACGTATTCGGACTTCGAACTTTCGAAGGGTAGATATTTATGTTTCCTGCCAATCTGCCGGTGATCCGTGACGTTGTTGCGGGATACACAATTTCGGATGTCCGCGCGCAAGTGTGTACGTGGAAAAAAAATAAAACGAGTATAAAAATTCGCCGCGTAATTCCTTCTCGCGTATCGCGCCGTAAATCGGCCCGAGAAAAAGGGGCCCGCGGTTAAGAAGCGAGGACCGACCGCAATGGTGTACTCACCGACTTCGCGTTCGAAGCGAACCAGCAACAGCAAAACAACGGCGAAAAAACAGCGAATATATATCGTAAGTAAATCTCGTAACAATAAACGCTTATTTTTACAACCAATGGTCCTTGGGAATTTCGGTTTCTCCCCAAAACGAGACGACACGGTCGAAGCAAGAATAATATAGAAACCTTTCTCTCCCATGACAATGAATTTAATTACACGAATAATAAATTAATATTAATTTTCTGGAGTTTGATGGTAAATTTATTGGATCCATTCAATTCTAAATCTCCTTATCAAATAATTTATTAATAATTAATTTTTATGTTACATCTGCAAATTTGGAATATTCTTTAAATATTAATAAATACACTTAGAATTATATATAGTATATTCATTCTTTTTTATACGAGTCATATTATTTTTGTTAAAACTAAAGAATTTTTATTTTAGTAGAATTTATACAGCAGAACACTTTATGTTTACGATATTCACTTAGATATGTCTAATAAATTTCTTATTCATAACGATTATACTTTTTTCTGTATCTCAACAAGAATAAAGCACTCTCCCAACAATTTTGATTCTCGAAATTAATTAATTCCTTTTAATTAATATAAATTAAATGAGTCTTACAGATGCAGTATCAGTAATAACTGTATTACAGATTTTGGCGTCGCAGCTCCGAAAGATTAAAAATAAATATATTAAACTATATATCCAATTTAGGTACTGTAGCTTCATTTTAATCGAGTTTCATTATTATAACCACATCTAATCTCAAAAACAAGACGGTTCAGTTTGATTTCACGAAAAGGAAGATCGCTGCGACAACGGCGGCGGCGTCACGTTGTCACGGGAGAGGCAAGAAATGCGAGGTATGTTAGGCGCTATTGCGGCATGGTCAGAGGTGGCCGACGTACGTATGTACGAACGTACGGTTTGTCCGGTTTTCGAGACAAAGAGTTCGTCGAACCTCGGCCGTTCGATCCGGCGCGGCGGCGGCACTGCTACCGAATGCGCCGCGTACCGACCGTCGTCGGTCCGCGTGACGTGCGACGCGTGCACCCACGTGCGATCTTAGTGCGCGCCGCTCGCACGTGTCGCACGCGAGAACGCGAGGAAGACGAGAAATTTCCTCGACCGCGAAGAAATCTGCGATGAATCAGTAATACAACAAAAATAATTACAGAAATAATAGTGAAATGTATCACTGGAAAAAGCGTCTGATTGCATTAATTGTATAATTCTGGTTAAAAAATGTATAAATCAGAATTTTCTAATTGAATCTATTACAGTTCTAATTGAGGCAACTAGGATTCTGATTGATATGATCAGAATCTTCTGTTTCGTTCATTTTCAATTAGAAATTTTTCTCAGTGATTCCATATCTATAATCTATTACGAAAGAATTTAGAATTTGGAAGCAACTGAGAAACACGGAGTCCTTCGAAGGAAAACGACTTCTTTTACATATATACACATATAAACCTGTCTGAAAGAGAGAAAGGGACAGAGAAAGAGGGAGAAGAAGAAAGATTGTCTCCTAGAGTGGTAATGTCTGGCCACACCCGACCACTTTCTCCTCCGAAGCCAAAGCCATTCCGGTACCGCAAGTTACTACCCTTAATGACGCAAGCTACCCACGCAATCTAGCGTGAGGCACGTAGTACGCTTACGCTTTCGTTCTAGACAGGTTCGCGAGAGGTAGAAACGAAAATTACAGGGCGCAAAAAGAGTAATTAAGTCACCGGTGGCGGGCAGGTAGCAAATTATCTGATCGACCCTGACCGAATTTCGATAGAGAAGCGCGAAATTCTTACTCCTGTAAGAACTTTGCGGGAAAAAAAAAATCGCCTTGAATCCTTCTTTTGTTACATTATGTCTTATATAATATTTAATATGGGCGATAAACGCATCTAATTTAAAATAATGTAAATATAGGATATTATTTAATCATACTGAGTTAGTTTCGAATTATTTGTTGATAGACAAAATTATTTATAGATGATATAATCTCTAAATAGAAGAAGAAAGAAAAATCCATATCTTAAGTAAATTCACTCAGAATAATACGAAACATACACATTTACAATCATAGATGTTTAAATCTCTGCCTTATTATAAAAAAAATGTTGGAATATTGTATTTGTATTTTGTATATAATATGTACCTAAGTTTCTCAGAAATTCTTTTTTACCATGCATGTGATGCTTATCATTACTGTACGAGCGACAGGTTAGAAATAAACGAATAGATAGTTTTTTATCAAAATCGAATCACAATAGTTGTGGAGATTAGATGCGGTGGTATTTTGATTTCCGGCTGAAAGAAATGGACGTCTTACGACGTCGCTTTATTCGTTCGTGCGAAATTCCTTCCTGCGCCTTAGGGGAACCCTAAAAGTTGCGGTGTATGCTGGTGGACCACGGGCATTCCTCCCCCTTTTTCTCCTTTCCTCTCTTCCTCCCGTTCTTTCTTTCTTGCTCTCCCTCTCTTTCTCTTGCTCGTTCTCTCTCTCTCTCTCTCTCTCTCTCTCTCTTTCGCTCTCGCTCTCCCGAATCAGAGAGTGGAGTGGAATCGCTGGCAACCGGTTTCGACCAACTAAAGCTAAATAAAGGCATGCACGCACACACGCATACACTTAGGACGCGAGGGTAGGACACCGCAGTGTCGTTAATTGCGCTCTCGAAAAACTTCGCTCACGGATTTTTGTCGCGTTATCATCGTCTAAAACGATCCCGAGAATCCAGCGAGATTCGCTCGCATTATTGAAGAAATATTTGCTGCTCGCGGATGAAGAATGCGGTAACGTCTTGAAGGAAGTCCCGATGACATGCTGTTAATTCAACGTATATAATTATAAAACATAAAGATAGAAAAAAAAATTCGGGATTCCGAGGAGGAGAGTCATTGCATGTTACCGCGCAATCTTCGACTTCGGCCGCAAGATCGTGGCCCCCGAGCAGTAACAAGCGTCGAACGAGCGAGGAAAGGATCTGACTCCTTAAGGCACATCCTTCCTCTCTCGTAACTTAACCCTTTGATTTTCCTTCCCCCTGACCTGCGCAACCCGCACGTGCGCTACGGGGTTTGATGGGGCATCGATAAATCGCGGCTTCCATCGCGATTCATTTGAATATAAATCCGACTGTCTACGCGCTCTCCCTCGCTTACTGTATACAAGACCCTTTCGCGGGATCGGAAGGGAACGATAATGCTGAGGACGCGAGAAAGAGCGAATGGACGAAGGGAGAACGGGAGAGAACAAAAGAGGGGGAGAGAGAGAGAGAGAGAGAGAGAGAGAGAGAGAGAGAAGGAGAGCCCTCCTTTTTTCCTGTTGCGTATCTGCGGTAACCGCAAATCGACCGCGACGGTTGGTCGTGCTGGATTCAGTGGTTTTTTGATGGTCTTATTTGGCGGGCCTCTTCGTCGCCTTCTCTCTATCTTTTTCTCTCATTTTCCCCGAGCCTTCGCCTCTCTGTTTCGGTGATGGTTTTAATGCCCTTGCGATGTCCACGACTCGGGCGGTTCTCTCGGATCAGCGCGCCGATCATGCAAACGCGAACACGTCCTGACGAAAATTCATTCAGACGATTTCGTACGCGCGACCGCACCCTCATTTGAAATTCCATCGGTTCGCCTGCTCGTCGACGAGGAAGATCGCAACGGACGGTGTCCACGGTGTGCAGAATGCAGCTGCATGCCGCGTAACGATCTCGTAAAATTTCAAAACGGTTATTCGTGACGGAGTCGCCCTTGAGCGAAATTTTTTCGTCGAATGTGATCAACCTCGCATGCAGGGAGGATGAAAATAAACGAGTGAACGGTATTACGCGTAATAAATGGAGAAAAATATTCACCTTCGTCAGAATTCAAGCCGGGACCGTTCAATCTTGAGCCTCCTTCGCTATATAGCTATTAATTGATATTGTCAAGTGCACAGATCAAGGGAGAAATACGAAGAAATCGCGCGCTTCTGTAAAAGAGCAATACATTATACAAGAGTTTAAGATAATAATGATCATTATAATTTTGCCGTATTAATCTCGACCGCGATGTGTATCTCAACACGAAAGGCAGCTCGTTATACACGACTACCATCGAAGTGTAATTTTCGTCAAAAATAAAGCAACGTAGCTGGACAATTTTAGATTCAAGATATATAAGCAGATACAAGAAAATGTAGTCTAAAAGCTTAATATTGCAATATATCATTGATTAATTACTATATTAACTACATTTTCTTGTGTCTGCTTATATACGATCTTGAATCTAAAATTGTCCAGCTACGTTATTTCATTTTTGACGAAAATTACACTTATCAAAGAATTAATTAATTAATCAATGAATTTATATTATTAATTAAATTTATAATTAATACAATTCCTAATAATAAATAAAAAGCATAGATTATATTAAAAGATATATAGGGTGTTTCGGAAATTGTGGTATAACCCATTTCACAGTTTATTTGGTTCACTCAATCTGATTTTTCACCGCTATTTTTATATCAGTCTAAATTTGATATAATATGAATATGATTTAACATAATGGAACGTATATAATAGATATAATTTAAAATAGTATGTGTGTGCGTGTATCTGGATATAGTTTAAAATAATGCAATAAGTTTCAATAATATCTTATTAATTAAAAAATCGTTGAAAAGAAAATTCTTATCGTTCTTTATATTACAGATAAATTCGTGCTCAGCGAATTAAAGATGCAACAGAAATAGCGGTGATAGTTAAATTGAATGAACCAAATAGATTGTGGTTAGTCAAGTGCACACGTACTTAACGAATATTCAAACTCGATTTTCATCAAAACAGAAATCTACACATCTGAAAAATATTTATTCTATATCGTTTATTTACTTTTGCATGAGCAATTCTCTCTTTCCTGCGATCGTATCACGATTTCTGGAACAGTTTCTGTATATTTTTCTATATATTTGAAAACAAATTAAAGTTTAATATACATGCGAATACGACGAAGAATGTATAAAATAACAAATTTTTAAATTATTCTTACGTCTTATTGTTAACAGGAGATTTTTATTACCTTCCTTAAAAAACTAATTACTGCCCTTTTCTCATTATCGCTAATTGAGTAAAATATACACTTATAATTCCTTTATATATTTTTATTGTTATTTGTAAAGACTTAAAACAATTTGTGAATTCCTCAATTCTTTTATTATTTGTATGTGTTGTGCGCACGATAGTTTAATATTTTCTAGCTACATTTTAACCATCGTCTGCGGAATTATTTGGATTAAATACAGATGTACATATACTGAATAGATAAATTCAATTTCCTGATACACATATTAAATATTAATAAATACCTAAACGTACTTTACGCTTCGCTTATTGTTCCATATTAATTAGGCAGTGATATATTACAATATTGGTTTAAACCGCGTTTTATGTGCGGCGTCGATGCACGGGGAGTGCGCATTATTCAAGGAACTTTTATTAAGCCGGCCAAGGCCGAAAGCTCACCGCGGAGTCTGTATCCGGGGAAGTCGACGAGAGGAAGGCGTGTACCGAGCGCACGAAAGGGTCGTCTTCTTATAACCATAAATATCACGTATAAATGCATATAACGCGATGCTCCATAAATCCGACGCCGTCCGCCGACCGAAAAACGAGCCTGCATTTACCACGAAGGGCGTCTGTAATTAAACGCTCTGTCCCAATCCGCATTATTAGCGATATAAGTGCTCTCGTCCTTGGCTTTTCCAGGGGATCCAGAGACTCACGACTGTCGGGGGAGCCCGCGCGTAATTAGAGTTACCAGCCGTGCTCCTTTAAGAGTACATGTATATTCTTTTTGAGACCGTTGAGAATTTCTTAGTCATTAATTAAAATTTTATAATATTAAATAAAGCACCTTTTAAGATCGTAATGTGAACACGCAACTACTAAGAAAGTTTAAGAGAAGTTACTTTCATTTCCTAATTATTATAAAGTTTTATATTTATCAAATTATATTAAGAAGAATTGTCAATAAAAATTTTATTGTTATATATTCAATAGAAATTTTATTTTATTATAAATACTTACATTTAACGCATTAAAAAACTATATCCTTTCTTTCCGTCTCCGAATTAGCTTTTTTAAAAAAAATATATATGTATACTTTTTTTTATAATTCAAATATGGTAACTCTATCTACACGTAACCCAAAAAAGTCGAAAAAATCTGTAATTTTTTCAAGCTCGGTTGAGAAGCTGAGGAACGGCTCTTCACGGTCCTCGACGTATCGATTCGTAGGACGACTCGACGACATGTTTGACGTGATACGGGCCTTCCTTTCATATACAATAAAATCCCAGGGGACGACGGAGAGGATAGGAAGAAAGAAAGGGGGGGAAGGAGGCCCGCACGGGTGAGCTCGCTGTCCGCGTGTCTACGCGCGCTCACGACGAGCTAACGATATTTATTATACGTCGGCGATGAATTATGGGCCGTTAAGGTCCGCCATCGTGACGGGACGGAACGGGACGAGACCGGGGCCCTTCGGCCCCGCGCGAACGCGTAGCGAACTGGCATCGCCACTGCCGGCCGCCCGGAGGAAAAACGCGCAGGACGGGGCTCGTACGGCCGCGCCGCGCGAAATGAAATATTTATTCCATTACGAGACGCGCACAGCCCGTATTGTAATGCGCTGAACCGTGTTGCGCTTTCGCGGCCCGTCGTCCGTCGGCGAGTCGGGTTATCGCGATATGCGTCCGCAAGAAAGGCTGCCTCTGCTCGATTATCGCGCTGATTTTTATTTCGAGGTGCGTTTGCCACGATGCTCTCCCACATCACGCGCGCTCTTTGCTGTTGTTGTTCATTTTTTCATTTCTTTCAAACTCTTTATAAATTATAGTCACAATGTACGGTATAAGAGGGTGACTTGGGACAGCATGTATTTTTGTTAAATTCAATCATGGATGGATTCCATGATTGAATTTAACAAAAATACATGCTGTCCCAAGTCACCTACACTTGTTCCAAGTCATCCATATTTACGGTATAAAGAGCCAATGCAAACCGAATTGCAGGTGTCGGTGTGCAATCGAATTAATGGAAGCAGCAAAATGTAAAAAAAAAAGAAATTACAAGATCTCTAGAGAAAAAGAGGAATGTCGCATTACCTGCCGATAGCGTGCGTGATAGGTGGCTCGATTATGACGAGCAGAGATTAACAAGACTTGATAAAGCGTTATAAGAGATGGTTATACGATCTAGACTCTATAACGATCATGTAACTTTTTCCCTAAGGTGAAAACATGAAAAATCAAGATTTTTATCATTTCTTTACAAAAATTGAATACTGGCCACTAAAATACAGTAATTAATAACTGATTTTAAATATTAGCGCTGTTGTTCAATTCTTTTAGTACTCCAAATAAGTAATTAATTACTGTCTTTCAGTTATAAATTCGCCAGTATTAGATTTCTGTAAGGATTGTATAGATAATGGAGAAATTTTTCACTTTTCACGTTTGCGCCTAAAAAGTTAATTAATTAACATAATCGCATCTTGAATCCAAGTCTACCTTGGAAAATAAAAATCAGAAGTCAGATATAAGGGGAGAGTAACAGAAGCATAAACAAAGCTTCTCTAGGAAGCTAAAATTGAGACAATGAAACGTAAAAGAAGCGTAACCGCCTCTTTTACATTTCGTTGTTTCAATTCTCGCCTCCTAGAAGCTTCGTTTCCTGCAATTCGATCTGCGTTGGCCACTCTTTGTATATTGTGCCTATAAAAGTTACACTTTATTTTCACCAAGATATATCGTCGTATGTGACTTTGCGACGAGAGGCAATATCTCACGATCGCGGGTCATCTTCGAGTCAAATAGCTCTGGAACGAACGGCTCATTCGTGAAGTTCACCGGCCACTCTTTGGCTTCCATAATGAAGGAAAACCCTCAACGTCCTCCCGTTTCTTCGCGATCCACTCTACCCGTGGGAAAGCCCGCTTGGACGACGAGGCCGTTTAACAGTCCCCTGGTAACGGTAACGGAGTCGCGGCGACGCCAGGAATCGTGAAAAATCGCGCGCTTCGAACCTTCGCGAGCAAGCACGCGCGAGCGCGGTTAATGACGAAGAAACGGGTCCCGCGGAGTCCCGTAGTCGATTTTCGTCGAAAACCGGCTTCGAGACTCGTTCCCGGTCGTCTCTCACGCGGTTACGCCCGTCCCGTCGAATTGCGCGAGTGAGGCATAATCCGCCTTACCGCGCGTCAAATCGCGCGTTTACTGTTACGACGATCTATGAGAAATATATAGCGATTAGACGTCCAGCTGGCAATTTCCCGGATACATGCCTTGCTCGCGTCAAACATAATTTATGAGGGATTCCCGAAATTAATGACACCTGCGATGCCTTCGCTCGGCTAATAATTTTTGTATGGCGTAACGAGTTGCTGGACGCGGTGGACTCGCGGTGGACTCATCCGCGGAACCGGGATAAGTTAATTAAAAGTCAAATGTTAATTTAAATGAATTAATCATGATTAAGAATCGGATTTTTGTCCCTTCGGCGACGAGGTCGTTAACCATGTTGCATCACGAGTGTGGCATTCC
>NW_017256500.1:3860695-3871527 GCF_001594055.1 Mycetomoellerius zeteki
CGGCTTCTTGCCGGAATTAGTTGGAATTGATATCCGTTCTCTTCCCCTCTCTCTCTCTCTCTCTCTCTCTCTCTCTCTCTCTCTCGCTGCTTGATACTTGCGTAATCGTTCAAGTGGCTGAATAGCGGCCACTGGAGATCCATTTCACACTTACACGCTCGCGAGCATAATTTGTCCTTGTTTAACATTTGGTAAACAACAAGGATGAAACGATTCCATGAGTCTTGTGAGTGTCAAATAGAATGTACTCTGGAAAATCTATATGATTCTGCATTGTATCCATGTACATAATAGAATATCTGCCACTAATCCGTATACTGTTAAATTCATAATGTCAAATTATACACGGAAACGATTTTGCCGAAATATTAAAAAAAATTTAAACAGATACAGCTCTGGAAATAATTTTGAACTATCAAAATAATTACGTATGAATTTCAAGCATGATGAGCGATGAAAAAAGATTTGACATTTTAGCAACCAGTTTCAGCGTCCTATATGTATATATATAGGACATATATCCAAATAATATATTATTTGGATGGTCCAACAAAATTATTTTCAGATCTATAATTAGCTAAATTTTTAGATGCTTTAGCAAAATTTTCCTTTCTTGTACCAAATATTGTAGGATTATTTTTAATTATTTCTGTAAGTCATCACTTGCGCCTATTCATTATATTTTTAATTTAATTTGAAATAACCAATTTAATTCAAAGGTATGTATTTTTGATTCAAATATAGTTATTTACTAAGTGCATATGTTAATATGCACGTAGTTTAAATTAAAAATCACAAAAATGGATCGATTTATATTTTGATTCACATGGAAGTTAAAAATAACAAAATATTATTTAGCTCAAGCGATTGGATTACCATTGCTCCTTTGATATCTAACAATGTATATACGACATTCTAGTTGGACGACATTCTTCGGATCTGTTTAATCTATGACGCAATGTGATTAACTCACGTGAGATAAATAGAAACGAGTTTCCATCGAACGCGATGGAAATATTGAGATTCAGTCGACATCATGGAGAGTCTGAGCGAAGGCGATAAGGCTGTCTTGAAGACGATCTTCGATCCGTTTCAGCCGCTCGGTCCGTCCGATTTTTCAGACTTCTCGGTTTTCCAGGAAATTGGTACGTAACTCATAGCAATATAATACGGTACAAGGAAAATAAATGTTAACAGCATTATTTAACAGCAATCTAATTAAAAACTATTATTAATAGTGTATAGTATATTATTGATCGTTTTCTGATTTATTTATAATATGAGAATAAATTATGGATATGGATTTGATTACAATTTTCTGAAAAAAAGTGGAAATCACACACAAATATTAAACAGAATATGTGAAATAGTTTATTATCCACAGTATGTCTAAAAAATAAAGATTTTAATTAATATAACGTTTTTTTCTCCAAAACAATATTTTACAACAATTCACATTTTTTCGCCGTTAGGCTATAAAAATATCTGAGGTTTATTAAAACAAAAGCATGGCGTATTTGTTTCATTAATACCGTTATCGAATTAACAATAAGATATTTTCAATTTGACTGCCGGCAAAGTAATGCTATTAATACATCATTTTTTCCGCAATTATTAAGAGCATATCTATCAAAATATTTAAAATGACAAACTTTCTTTTTACGATAAGATGTTATAGATAATAATAAAATTGTTATTATTTATAATCGATCAAAAAATACGAATCAGAATTTCTTCATAAATTTTAAGTGCACCAATTTAATTCTGAAAAATATATAGTTTACGGTCCTTTTTAATTCTCTGTCAAGCGCGATTTAAAACCAAGATTGCCATTCAATCTTAATGACGATGTAGTCGAGACACTTGTTACACTAGTTGGACGCGATTCAAACCGCAGACTTCTCAGATCGCTCGAAAAATTCGCGAACGCTTAAAGCCCGCGGGTAACCGCATTCGTCTGAAGCGAAGTATATTCCGGCGCGAGCCATTCTCACGCGAGACATTCAAATCGTCATGAATATGCAAGGAACTGCACGATGTGAAAACAGATAAAGTTTCTTGTTGTTGTATCTTCAAGGCTACGGTCTGCGGAGTGAATAAAATTATATGGAAATTTTACGTTGTCATTCAATTTCTTATAAACTGCAGTGTGTCATATCGAAATAAACATAGACACACAATAATTATGTAATATTCATATTTCACAGTTTCTTTTAAAAGTAGCTATATGTATATAATAGTATTCTTTATATTAATTAATTTAGCCAATTATTTTGTAAAAGTAATAAAAAAAGGTCGAGAAGAATTAATATTTCACGAGTTAAATATTTAGATATTGGGTTGTGACATATAAACAATAATTATTTTTAGTATATCTGCAATTTGCAATCCTCAAAACAGGCAAAGTTCCATTGTCAATATATTATTATACAATACTTTACATTCACGTCTGTTACGGGAAATTCTGTCCATGCAAAAGTCACAAACGATTTTTCCTACTCGTTCATGATCGTATCCTTAATATATACACAATGATTAGAATCGTATTATGTAAGAAAAATCATATGGTTTCATTTAAAAAAAATAGTTAACATTAATCTTTTACTAAAACGTATTAAAAAATTTCTTACGTTATATTTCCATGATAAAACTGTGAAATTTTTGAGATATTTTCTTCTGAAATGGATAACAATTGAAATATTTGGAGTGTCAATTATAGATATCTTTCTATATATATTATGCGTAATACACACATCTCTTTCAATATTTCATTAAGAAGAGACGGATGTCTTCGAGGAGGATCGCTTAGAATCGGATGTACTGGACATCATAAAAAAAGCAATAGTCTGCGCGGAAGCGAAGAACTTTGACGAATGTTTTCGACTTTTCGACCAAGCATTGGAGAAGGCACCTAAATCGCCGTCAATCTTAAATGACAGAGCGCAAGCTTTACGTCTGGCAAATCGACACAAAGGTATTTTTAGTTACGAAAATGAGTTTCTATAAAAATTTTTAAGGAAGAGAATTATAACACTTGATTATCACTCAAATTGTTATTTAGAGGCATTAAAAGATCTGCATCTGGCGGTAGAACTGAGCGAAGGCAAAGGAAGGGTAGGCATTCAAGCACTCTGTCAACGTGGTGCTCTTTATCGTTGGATGGAGCAAGATGACAAGGCCAGGGAAGATTTCACCCGTGCGGCTAAAGCTGGTTCGAGCTTCGCTAAATCGCAACTGGTCGCTCTGAATCCTTACGCGGCTATGTGCAACGCGATGCTGCAGAAGATGACATTCAAGGCCAATCAACTTTAATCTAACGTGGGATTGCAGGTCAAAATAATGACCATTTAATAGATATATAACGCTTTATTTTATTTTGTTTTTATTTCCATATAGATAAATTCACGAGCGGATCCACAAGACCTACAGATCCTGATAATCGTATAATGATAATCGTAAAAGTAATAATATAATAATAATAGCAATAATAACAATAATTATTATTGGAAATTTCGCATAAAAATATAAATTATCTGTATTAAACTCGGAATATACATCCATCTGTAAAATCGGGCCTAATTTCTGCTAAAAAGGAACTTGTGCTAAATCGCCGAACAACGAAGAAAACGTCAAGTTCTGTACCCGTAAAGATTCCATCTCTTCCAGCTAAATTAGTTCTCCCTAGATTCAAAGATTATATCTAACGGAGAGAACACGGTGCATATTAACTACATTGTCGGTAGACATTGATCGCATTGAGATAGATTGAAGACTTCGAACAGTACCATAATTTATTCAACGGAAATTGATAACGAAATTATGTCTAATACGATTTCTTCATTGTACACATATGTTTATATAGATATTTATATATATATATATATAGAATAAAATATGCCTTATATCACGTTTACGCTTTTTTTTTAAAGACAATACTTTACATTCACGTCAGTTACGGAAAATTCTGTCCATGTAAAAGTCACAAGCGATTTTTCCCACTCGTTCATGATCGTATCCTTAAATGCAATAAATGTGGAGAATCTGCTACGGTCCGTTTCTTAGATTCGTGCATCGAATTCGACATTCGAATTAACCGCAAGCACATATCGATTTTAGTGATGATTAATGCGACAATTAATACAGCTGTTTGTCCCAGCAAACATGTAACTATCTACTGCCCAGTTTTCACGTTTTAAACCATAACGAAATCTCGACTCGTATTAGATTTTTCGCTCTCCGAACCTTCCTCACTGCCGTCTTCTCCTTCGGCTGAATCGGACGAAGTTTTCCTCTCTTCGCTAGGTAAAGCTAACTCCTCGTTAGACGCTTCCGTTGCTACAGGTTCTTTCTCTTCTCTAAAAACACAAAAATATAGAATCAGAAATACATGTTATTATATTAAAATGTTTTATCAAATATGAATCTCAAAACTTACTGAACTAATGGCGCATCCTCGGAATCAGAATCTTTCTCTTTCCTTCTTTTCTTTTTGCTGATCTTCTTATCGCCGTCCGACGTGGGGCCATAATATTCATACTGTAAAGATATTTTTGTACCATAAATTTAAATGTTTATCACTGCCGACAAAGGAAGAGAATCAACTGCTAACCTGATATAATGGCCAGAAGGACGCAAAGAAGCCAACGTCGGCTGTCAGATTAGGTAGCAGCCATAAATGACATCTACCCAACGTGGGTACCCACAGAAGACAGAATACGATCATTCTAATAATAGCCAGTGCTAATATAAATACGAGAAATCCCGCAGCGGCGACACTTAGATAATAAACTCCGTGACGGATAGTCAAGGGCCACAGTGGGAAGAGACAGACTCCTATTGCACCTAAGACTACAAGCGTACCAAAGAACCAATAATATACAGGAATCGGCTCGTATATCCACACATACGCGTCGTTACAATCCACAAAGTACTGTTCCATATGCATTTCTAGTCTCACCTAAAAATAAACGAGTCATTTACTAAGAGATAAAAGAAGAAAATTTTAGCAACACGAGTGAAAGTTCACACTTACTTTTGGCTTTTTCTTATGCTCCTTCCGTTCGTCGATTTTCTCTTCGCCTTTCTCTTCCTTTTCCTTCACCACAACTGCATCTTTGTTTTCCTTGGAATCTTCCTTATCTGTGGCTTTTTTGTCCTCTTTCGTAGTCTTCTTCTTAATGCCTCGCATTTTGTTAAGTTCTTCTTCAGAAATTACTACCTTCTTGGCTCTGTGAAAGAACTTGTGTCTGAGCATCAGGTCCAAGAACTGGGAGACCTGCTCACGGTTCTCGAACACTGTGCTCCAGGGTGAATTTTCCAATAGAGCGTCAATTGCACGCGATCCAGTGAAGTACTCAACATTGTGAGTCCTATCGAACTTGGTCTTCTTCGACGGTACATTATTGCGGATCCACTTAGCTACCGCGTACTCTTCCTTGGACGGTTTGTCCTGAGCGCCTTTAGTATCCAAACTGGCTACTTCCTGTTACAAAAACAATAACAACGTTAGACGGTTCATGAAGAAAACTTCAGCAAGGAAAGAACGCAGGGAAGTGTGTTCGTCTCAAATCTGACGGACACGAGGGGAGATGTGAGCTGTAAATTCGCGATCGTCTTCGTGTTCCGTGACCCTGAACGAAAGAATAGGAACGTAGGAAGTATCTCGAGATCTGTCTACGTCACTCGGATCAGTCGCTCTTATCAGTGATGACACGTTTCGCAAATCGACAAATCGAGAGCGATTCGCGTGATGCGAATCGAGCTTAGCATCGGCCGATCACGACGTACAGTTAGCGAGGTACGTGCCGTCACGACTTCTCATCCATATGCGATGCTTACATCTTTGCGCTTCCTGTTTTTCCTGCGCTCCGCCATGCTGTAAATCCCGTGTCACGCTTGCGCGCACAGATCCGCTGCTCACGCTGCCGGCCACCGAAGCTGCTGCGAACTGGCATATGCGAACACCACGGACGTGTACCCTAAGCAAGCCCCCGTGGTGGCACGCGGAAACGATCTCCTCGACGCCGTCCCCGCGTTTACTTCTCCTCCTTTTCCACCTCCTTCTTTTCTTCCTTCGTTTCTTTTCCTATACGAGATACTCGTCCCTTTCGGGACACAGGACACCACCTGGTGTTTACTGATTTACTCCGATTCACAAACTGAGAATGGCAGGAGCGCCGGTCGAGAAGTTCAGTGGCGCATCTGAGAAGCTTCTAGAAAAAGGTCGTGAAATGACGTGATCAGCAACGGAACGTCAATGGACCATTGGAGGCATCGAGAGAAGGATAAGAACGATGGCATTGTTGATCGCTCTGGTTCACTCCGATAGAACGTGGTCGTGTCAAGTTGCGTTCAGCAGAAACAGGTTTGCAACTGTAAGATTTTTTCAATATGATTGGTTTATATAGGTATTTAAATCTAGTGGGGGAACTAAGGATAAGAACCTGCAATTATTATAAAGAATTTTACACAGTTGCAAAACTGCTTTCTCTGCCAAACGATTGCTTATTTATTGCAACTGTTTTCATTGTGATTTATGAATCATCATCAAAGAGTGTTTCGATACAAATTATTGAAACACTTTTTGAAAATATCTTCATATATGTGAATTTTGAAATATTCCAAGATGTCCAAGAGATTCTTTTAGCTGAATTTTTGAACGGTTATTTTCTCTTTTTCTCTTTAACGTGAAAAGAAAAAGAGAAGAGCTGAATCCTGCATAAAATTCAGCTAAAAAAACTTTAATCTTGGAAATCTTGAAATATCTCAGAATTCATACCCAGACACAGTACACAATATTTATAAAATATTTATAAATATTTTGTAAATATTTTTATGATCTTAGATTGCACAGATCATAAACATTTATTACAAATATTATGAAATATTTATTGTGATTGTTGTAGTAAATGTTATGAACATACTTAATGAGACATTATAATCCAAATAAAAAATACTTATTAGAAATATATATTTATCATAAATACTACATAAAATATTCAGTCTATATTTTAATAATATTTCGAATAAAGTATATAAAATATGTATGAAATATCTGTATAACATTTCAAAAAATGAATATCAATAAATATTTATCATAAATATTCTATCTGGGTATATATGAAGAATCTTAGAAAATATATAAGTTTTGTTGGCATTTTCGAAAAGTGTTTTTATTTGTATAAAAAGTCTGAGGAGTATTTTAAAAAATTTTTTCAGAAATTCTACTAAAAAAGAACAAGCGCTCTTTAACCTAAACACGGTAGGCTCCAGCTGACACCAGCTGACACTGCTGACAGCTTAGTAACTTTAAACTCCTATAGGAAGCGTTGCTTTCGAGGCCGATTCCCTTTCCCGTGCGGATCACCCGTCTACGTTACACGCGCTGGGGGACGATCACGCTTTTGTTTGCAGTGCTGTTCAGTGCTGTTCCCGCTGGTGTGTTCGTGTGTTCCGTGCGTGAGCATCGGGTACGATCGTTGCGGGTAAACAAAGGCGGGTATATTCGGCGTGCACCATCGGAGTTTTATGTACGGCGTGAATATGCGCGAACGCGAGGAGTTATCGAGGTGTTTTCTACCGGGCCAGCCGGCCCAGGTCCCGCTGCTACCACCGCCGCCGTCGCCACGAGCTCCAGGCTTGGACGCCTTGCACAGCCTCTGCAAGCAGATCTACCCGGACCAGAGCAATCCGTTGACAGTTACGGCGATCGTGAAATATTGGTAAGAACCTGGCGACGGCGACGACGCCGATTGTTCTCGAAGAACGTCTCGAGGGAGACTTGTTCGTTTTATCGAGGGTCACAGGTGGCTTGGATATTTGGCTTGGCAATTGATGTCCTAGATACTCGATTAATTAATTTTGTGTCTTTTGAAGCCTTTTAGCAAATATTTTCTTAATTGTGTTTATTGTGCTATTAATTTTATTTTATCCGATTTTAATTTGGTTTTGTACATAATTCTCTCTATTATTTTTTGACTATCGGGTAGAATGATAAAATTTTCTGCGAAGTGTTGTATCAATTTTCTTCGAGTCAATGCACTGAAATTGCTTTAAATCGTTATACGAGAGATACGCTTCTCTGAGAAGTATGGGAACTCGATTTTTCCACTCCACCCTCGCGAGAAAAGGCGATTACAACGACTATATTTAGCCTCCCCTTTTACATACGTAAAACCGGATATCCTGTCAGCTGACTTGAGTTTACCCTTTAGGTTAGGAGGACCTGATCCCCTCGACTACATCAGCATGTACGCCAATTCAGGATATCCCGACCTCGGAGTACCTCCACATTGGCATTATATCAGGTAAGAATATGTTTACACTAGTGTCAAATTTAAGATCTATTCACAGGATACTCCAGTTTGTGTGACTCATCTCGAATCTAAAGACCTAGAGTGAGTAATTTATTTGCCGCAGTCTTATTTAAAATTTAACTAAGAGGATTATAAGAAATAATCTTATAAAAATTTATCAATTCTGTTATCATATGAACAGCAATATTTTATGTTAATGTTATTTACTGTTCTAGATATTTTAGAGTTTAGAATGTCTTCTTTTTGTTCCTGATTTTTAGTGGGAAAATATTGAATTTTATTAATCATATAACTTTTAATCATAAATTTTGAGGAAGAAGGTTGAACCTCCAAACCTTCCTCTTGAATGCACCCATGGAAGATGACTTGAAAAAGATTTTTCTTATTTATTTATTTTCTTTTTTAAGTGCAGGGGAATTGTCCCAATTAGGGAATAACAAGGGATTATATTCTTTGAAACTTGGACTGTCTAAAATTGAAGTACCTCATATAACAGTTTTAACGTCAGAAGATTTTTGTATGTTTTGTATTTTTCTACATAGATTTTAATGTATTGTTTAGAATGCGCTTGGATGAAATAAGGGATATAATTTAAGACTTGCGTGTTCGTTAAGTTTAAGTGAATACAAACTATGGCAGATGTGCGATATGTAGACGCTACCGTTTCATTCCGATGTTTCATTGGAATCTGTATGCGGAATGACGAATGATCTTCCGCCAAAGGGTGCGGGTTCCTTTCCCTTTTTTCTTCGCGCCGGCGACCCTCGCTTCTTCAATTTCAGACAGCTGTCCTAATACTACTCCGTGCTTCTCTATATATAGAGAGCATGTAGGGTGCAGGAGGAACAAAGTCGTTTAAATCGCGGGGAGTCGGAAATAGAAGCGCCGGACTTCCCCTTTTTCGTCTGCGCCGGCTAATTATACTTTGCCATTGACGGAAAGTCTACGTACTTTTTTGCAAGATATCGTTCAGTCTTTCTCTTTTGCATATATTTTTTTTAATCTTCCCTTCATTCATCGCTATTTGACTTTTATTACTATGTTCAGAAATTATTTTTAAAAATAAGAGTATATCAAAAGAAACGTGATATAGAAACACTTATTTACATTATACTCCGTTTATTTAAATACAGTTTAGGATTGTCCGATTTACACGGCGACGGTCGATTACATCCCAAACCTGGCCCAGGCCGTCCCAGCGGATTTGGTTTCGAGTTGACCTTTCGTCTGGCTCGTGAAAGGGGCGAGACGACGCCGCCCACGTGGCCGGCAAACGTGATGCAGCAATTGGCCAAATATGTTTTTAATTCCGGGAACACGTTGATGCCAGGCGACCATGTCTCCTGGCATGCTCCACTGGACGGTGGAAACGGTTGTATCACCCAGATTTTGATGGGACAGGACCCGCAGCTTCCGACATCAATTTCGACACCCCACGGCGATGTATGTACGAAAGGCTCAAACCCGTATTTCTAAAATATAATGGTTTTCAGATTTTTAAGATTTCTACAGATAAATAAAATTTATAACTTGGCTATTATATTTAGCTCTAAATCGCAAATTAAATAAAAAGAGAATATATTTCAAATAGCGAAAGTGAGTCGCATCGTTACGATCCTATATTGTTGGAAATAGGTCTCGTTTGTTCAAATCGTTGGCGTTACTTCTGAGGAACTACAGGCAGCTCAACACTGGAACGGTCTGGGTGTGGTTAATCTGTTAAGAAGCGCTAGGGGCTGTGGCCCGTGGTTAGTCACCGACATGAGAAGAATGCATTCCGCTATGGAGGATGATCCTTCCATAGCTGAGAAAATACAGTGCGGCATTGAGAGAGATGGGTCAAATACTAGCGGTGTGTCCGCCAAATGTTGGTAAGTGATGACAACTGATCAATAGAATCAGGAATTTGGGTTTAAGACCGTAGCTTTATGCCCGTATCAGACTAGAGATTAAGATTGAGATTGAATTTAATTTATCAAAGCAAAGTAAGTTTACTAAATTTAATATTTTCTTCTGGTTAAATTTCAATCTCAATTTCAATCTCAATCTCTAATTTAATACGGGCATTATTTGAGTGTAGGTGGGTGCAAATAACAAACGACAGAAGCACGGAGAGATACAGAGAGAAAAGGGACGATTCCGATGACGACGAAGACGTGAAGCCGATCGTGAAGACAGAGAGACTGTCGCCTTGTGAGCAGCAGGACGCCAACGTTTCTGACGAAAATAGTATTAGAGCTTTGCCCGGACTACATCTAACGTTCAATCTTGAAGCTGGCTCGTTATTACCGTTGGCAATAAAGTTAGTCATGACAGAATTGAAATTCGTGCGGCAGAGCTGCAACAGCAACGTTCGATGAATAATGTAATATTGATATTACAGGGGCCGTGTGATGCATGGGAGGCATTTTACGTTCAAATCTATATTGTCCCATTCGGCTGTTACGATAGTCGCGCCGTCGGTCACGGGCACTTTTGTGTCCAAAGAGAAGCCGTACGTCGTTCAAGGACCGTGGC
>NW_017256500.1:3871550-3879791 GCF_001594055.1 Mycetomoellerius zeteki
GAAAATGGCCGAAGAGTTTCAAGTTTTGAACGCTCCAGATAAGGTAACAACGTGTGAGATTGCTTTAATTTGATAAGATTATTAAAACGGTGATATGCATTTAAGAAGTCTTGTTTAATTATTTCGGAACATCGATGTTGAGATTGCTGAATATTTTATATATGCTTAATATATCTTATTATAGATCCAATTGCCAAAGACATTTTCTTGGCCGGAACATAATTTAGTCATCACCATCATCAATGATTAAACTATCCAATGATGCAATCCACGAAGACTACTCTTCACTCTGATTAAATATATTTAAGTTAAAGATAGGACAATGAAAGTATTATCGAGCCTCATTGTAGGTCGAATCTTTTTATTTATAACTACGACGTTTCCCATGACTCTCTAGCGTAAGATTTTATAATTTATAAATGTTATCCTACGCATTTAAATATTCATCAATGTGCGAAAGCAGAGATTTGCGCATGTTTTCAGATGCGGTTTTTTTTTTTTTTTTTTTTTACAAAAAAGTGATGTATTTTTCTATATGTATAAACGTTCCAACGTCTCTCTTTTACAAATTGATGCATGCTTATATACATGAAAAATTTCTACAACGTTTGTTAAATTGTTTAACTTGACATATTGTTATATCAATGGAAAAACGGTATGTAAAAAAGTGTTACAAATTTTTTATATATACTTCACTATGTACATAATACGACGTAAATTATATATGCTATTTTACGACGAAATTTGAGATGCGCCTTACACATTGTTACATATAATAAACGTTTATGTAAATATATCTTATAGAGATATTCGTACTTCACAAAGAAAATCTTACGTAATCATATCAGTTATTCTTTTATGACGTTGATCGATATCGCCTGTTATTTCGTTTCTTTGGCCTCCTGCCTGTCTTCCTCTCGCGAAGACACGCATCCTGGCTGTGACTCCTCGCCGTCGGATTGTTATTATTGCCGCTTTGCGTCACGTGTTGCCCAAACATATTGAACAGCTTCGTGTGGGGATTCTAAAGTATCGATATGACATTGAAATCAATCGCACTTGTCAAAGCATCGAATGCGAATGGTCGTTTTTTTGACGTACGAAAATCGCGGTACATATCTTCAAGTTTGCAGTCTTCAAATCGCAGCGATAAGTCTATTTTCCCTGCATTCCGATAACTCTTATGATGAGATAATCTCGCCGTCGGGTAAGTTTTGCATTTATGCATAAAATATAAACAAAAAGAGCCGTTAAAAACGTCCGCATTAAATAAATGTTTAACGCGACGTTCTGTCGGATCAAAAACCAGATAATGCACCATGCGACAACGCGCGGATCTCTAGATCTCGATCGATTAATATCAGTCGCAAGAGTAGTCTACAAAGTAGTTTACCTGGTTTTTGCACCGTAGTTTTCCCATGTCACACCGACGGCAGCGGTATTCCTTGCGAGACACGCGCACGAACAGTTTAAAGTACCTGCACTTCGCTTTCTTTGACGATTCTAAAAAGCAGGGTACCACATTTGCAAGCGATCGCACAATATAGTGATGGCAATGGAGAACAGTATCGGTCAAAACGAGACGTACTGTTAAGATATATTTTATCTTATAAAAAATTTTAATAATTGTTACATAAACAAAGTAAAAAAAAATTTAAAAAAGATTTTTCCTTTCTTATTTATTTTTTTAAGTGCGAGAAATCCCGTTTTGGCCTTGATTGGGAAATAAAATGGAATTATATTCTTTGAAACTTGGACCGTTAAAAATTTGAGTATCTCAGATATAAGACATAAAAATAACAATTTTTTTTTATGTACTTTCTGTAGAGCTCAAAACTGATAAGTGCGATTGTTTACTAATTTGCGAGCGACTCTTAACCCTTCGGATTATCGGGTTGAATCGTCAGCCATTGTTGACAACAATGATTATCGCGAGATACTTAGTATGTACCCTCTTAAGAAGATTCATGAACATCTTAACGGCCCCGGTGCACAAAGCAATGACAATGCAGGCAGAAGCGAAGTCCTCGACGTCATCGCAGCTGATGTTGCTAATGACATTAACGATTCCTCGAAAAACATTGGCGAAGGTCTGCATCGCGTCAATGCACAAATCTCTGACGAAGCAGATCACCTAAAAATCTAGTTATTTAATATTCTTATAGATTTTCTTCAAATAGGATGTATATATGAATATATACTATTCTTTTTATTGCACATTTCCGATCACTTGAAATGAATTAGAAAATGCGTCTCTAATTCCAGTTTTAAAAAGGTATTTTTATCTGTTTAACCTTCGTTTCGAATCGATGGATATTGGATATACAATCTTATTCACGATATATTTAAAATGTAATTACTGTATAAGCGCATTATTGTCACCTGAAATATTAATTTCATCATCACGAGTACTAGCTCAATTAGCCTCGCTAAACAGTCAAATATGATGATCAGGATGAGCTCGATGGTCTCCCAGATCCAACAAGCGGCTCGCCACAAAAGATTTACGAATTGATCGGAGATACTGGATATTCGGTTTTTCATGATCGGTCATTGCTGTTAAGATTTATACTTTGCCATAAAAATTTCATGAATCAAAACTGAAGCAGTCGCGTCAATCATTCAAAATAATAGAGAAAGACAGAGAGAGTTAGAGAAGTAGGTGGTTAATTTGAATAAAACAAAAAGCGATGGAGCTTATTGCGCTGTCTGAAATTGTCTGCATATTTCTTACAAGAAAAAGAACAAAGTATTGGTATTCATAGTCGGTTGTTATATTTAAGATTGTTTTAAGTATATAAGTATGTACATTTTTAAGACGTCATAAGCCAATCATATTAATTAACTTTGGATATTTAAGTGATTTTAAAATAAGAACAGATTATGAATACCGACTAAAGAATAAGAGGGTTCATTTAACAATTTCAAAATCTGCTTTATTGATGAAGCAATATGAAGCTGTAATTACAATCAATGTATCGCACATATAACCAGTGATAGCTAGAGTAAATGGCGCGTGGATTGCTGCTTGAAAATAACGAGAGAGACTATAGCTTATTAATCAAAATCTGGCAGTATATTCACTATGTGGTCTGCTTAATGCATCGTATTATAAGATTTAATGAGAAAGATCATCGTTAATATCCACTACAACGCGCTCGCTGTTGTAATCTCTCAATGTCGTCCGTCGATCTCTCTTCTAGAGAGAGAGAGAGAGAGAGAGAGAGAGAGAGAGAGAGAGAGAGAGAGAGAGAGGCCAGCATTCACTGCTAGTGCTGAAAATCTGTAATGCTCATAACGTGTACTATAGATTTTCAGCATTAACAATGAATTTTGCAACCCAAATCATCTAGTTCTCGAAAAAACGTCTGATCGCATTCGCGTGGCGGAGTGTAAGTAGATCACGCGAGTCCCGCGAGAATCGGCAACACGAGGACGATCAGCGGCGCGAGATTCCTCGACGACGCGTTGCACGCGTCCGCATCGCTGCAAGATTGCACACATCCGCGCACGTACCTACGAGGTATTCGTGAATGTTTAAAAATAATAAATTTCAACTTCCGGTCTTTCATTTCGGTTTTTATATAGTTCGTCTTACTTGTCGTCGAAGTAGAAACCACCGCAGTGGGACATTCTGATAATCTCGGAATCCGTTGTCAGGGTTCCGCTGTCCAATGCGCAACCCCTCACCATCAAGGTCACACCGGATTCATCTAAGCCGTCAAGTCAATTAAGATACAATTTAATATACTTGTCAAGACGAAACTTTCACTTCTTGCAAAAATTTAGAGTCATTAATTATTTATTTTGGATATTAAAAGCAGTTTAATAGAAAAGAAACAAATTTCCGGTATTAAATAATAAAAATAATTAATTTAATACAAAATAAGTAATTTCCAGTATTAAATTGGGTTAAAGTCAATGAATTTTCAAGTCGATTAAGATACAGTTTAATGTATTTAAGTCAACATAAAATTCTCACCTTTTACAGAGACTTAATACTCTAGAAGGTATAAGTGATTAATTACTTATTTTGAGTATTAAATTAGATTTCTGTAAAGGATGGTCGATTTTAACATAATAAAGATATGAAAAAATGAATAAAAATAGTATATCATGTCACGGTAACTTGGGTTTATTACCATACACGCCGGCAATCTTGAGACAAGCGGTCGCTGGGAAGAGGCCATCCCGACCTTTTCTACCCCCTAAGCAGGGCGACTCCAAGAAAGCGCGGCTCCCATTGTTGTGAAATGGGTCATCGCAGGGTTTGTTGTCGCCATCGATCGAGACACATTTGAAACAGTCGATGGCCCACCCTGCGAAATAAGCAAGTTGCACTCGTAAAGCGAAACGAAAAAGAGTGCGATAAATAAAACTTGGCAACCTGACATCTTTCGTATTTGCAGAAACATCTCTCCAATGTTTCGTTCTAGATACAAAATTCACTTGCCAATGATAAGGAGCAGGTGATAAGGATTTTTATATCATCAGGGAATTAGGTATGAGAATGCGATAAATAAAATGACAATCTAACATCTCTCCTGTTTGGGACATCTCGTTTGCTCGATCGTTTTATTCTAGATACAAAATTTCATTTGCCAATGGCAAGGAACGAATGTTAACAGAATGCTGCGAAGTAATCAAATTATTGACATTATAGTCATATAAAAATCTCCGAATCTGAGCGGAATCAAAAATCTTTTTACAAAATTAAAGTAGACGCAAAATTAGAAGGTGGTGCAATGGACTTTATACAAAATCGAAAAAAAGTTAAGTAAGTTTTTAACTTTTTTTTATTTTATTTAAGTCCACTGCACCACCTCCTAATTTTGCATCCATTTTAATCCTGTAAAGGATTTTTTATTCCATTTAGTCAATTCGGAAATTTTTTTACGATTGTAATATATTAGTAATATTGATAATTTGGTCACTTCAGCATCCCTTTAAGAATTTTTATATCATCAGGAAATTAAGAATGCGGTATAAATAAAATTTAGCAATCTCACATCTCTCGTTTGAACGTTTTGTTCTTGAATCAAAATTTCACTTGCCATTGATAAGGAGTGACTATTAAAGAATTTTTATATCATCAGGGAATTTTTATGTCGAGGAGAGATCTCAGTGATCTATAAGGTGGTCTCGGAGCTCAAGCGAGCTATTTTTATATATAAAACAGCACGAACTATACACGTCGCGCGTTAACAACTTGTCCTCGAAAGCAATGTGTGCAATCCGATTATCGATCTTCACGCGAGATTCGCAGATAGTTCATCGTTTATATCACTCTTTAGATCTCGTTACTAAGAAAGATTGCGATTGCCTATTTTCGCAAGATCGCGACTACTTCGGCACTTAATCGTCTACCGACCTCTTTGGAAGAAGGCGAGGACGGTGAGCGCGAGACAAATGATCCGGGGATTCCCTACGTTCATGCTTCGGAGCGACCCGGAGGCGCTGGTTCCCGATGGAGTCGCACTCTCGTTGACGTCAGCTTCTACATCCCGGATTATGACGATACCGAACGGATTTCACGCTGGAGACCATCTCAGTCGCGGACCCGACGTTCTCCAATCGTTCCCAGCCGATTGTCCAACGTCGTCGCGGTCGTCGTCGCAGGGTAGAATAATTCACAGGGCACCGAGTGACTGGCCGGACGGCTCTCCCGATCGCGTTTCGTCGACGTTATTAATGTACACAATGTTTTGACGGCTGGTTGCCAAGGCGATTCACGGCTCGTCGTCGTACAGACCTCGATCTCGCCCTCGCCGAAGATTTAAGGGTGATCGATGGACTTTAGTCTAACACCGTCGCCGACCGACGGCAGTAGGTCCTCATCTGTCGCCGTCCAGCGACCGCGCGAGATCGGGCTCGACTTGGTCTTTACACTCCATCCTGAACGCTCCTCGCATGATCCCACCCTGAAACACGTACATACGTGCGACACGCGAATAGTGGGTGCAGTTAGAATTTACGATGGATGATAGTGTGAAAAAAAATACGAAAGTATGTGGATTCATGATTCCTTGTTCATTTATTTTGTTATACTTTTATAATTTGTCTGTAGTGCTCTAAATATATCGTGACCTGATATCTTCAAGATGCTAGAAGAATCCAAGACCTCATATGTTTCCATTCCTTTCGGTAAGGCTAAGATCAATAGCAAAGTAGAATATATGAGAAGAATGCAGCACATTTCTTAGGACTTGAACATAAAATTAATGATGATTTAAAAGAATGACGAATTCAAGGATAATTAAACAGATACGCCATTTGAAAAAATTAAAAGATCGTTCTTTAAAAAATGAGGCTCAATCTATTATAGTCTTTAGAAAATTAAATTAAATGTTTATATAAAGATTGCACGCGAAAAGAAGTATGTGTGTGTGTGTGTGTGTGTGTGTGTGTGTAAAGTCAAAATATCTATTAGATCACAAACATACATTTATAAATAAATAACTTTTTTAAAGAATTTGTCCGAAGACGTGATGATATATAAACCAAGACAATTTCTGAATTTTTAATCTAATTTTGGTATCATGGTCTTCTAATAAATTTTGCAAAAACTTAAATCACAAGAGAATATTTTCGACAACTTTAAATTAAATAAAGTAGCGTGTCTAACAGAGTGTTTAATTGAATTGAAAGTATTGGAAGGATAGAAGTATTGGATGAAAAAATAAATTCAAAGCAGACTGAAATAATTAATTTGACCAACAATTGTATACTTTTATTCTTATAAAATTACAATATTAAAAATTACTATATGTTAATACTATCGATTATAGGTGCTTGATGCATATTTTATTAAAAAAATTTTATTACAAAAATAATGTATTAATTATAAGTTAATACAATAATATAATTACAATTAATTAATTTCGAATCTATATGTATTCAGCAAACACAAAATATATATAATATTTATATAACATGTATATAACTTATGTAACTTGTACGACGTTATATATAATTGTTCTATTCTGTGTTTATATTGTCATATTCAAGAAAGAGATGAGGAATAAGTTGAATCGGTAATTGTGAGTTGCGGAACTGGGCCTAAGTATAAGTAGAATTTCATTTTTAGTTCATCAATACAAAACAGCATCTATTATTCTTTAAATAGTGAGTTTAAATCTTTCTTGTTTTATAAAGCTGCTTGTTTCATACATTGCTTTTTCGTGGGTCAGTTTCGGATAGTTGGACAATGAGGTGGCAGACGATATCGGACAATTTAATTGTGAGCAATCAGCGAGACTTCTGATTGTTGTGTCTTATTAGAAATAAATATGGGGAAGATAAACAAATAGGATAAAGAGATATTAGCTGTTAAGGTATTAATTTCATGCTGACGTTCGACGCATATTCTTAGCGTTGAAATAAATCACGTAGTCAAAATTACAATGTAAGAATATACTCTAACATTTTGATCACGATGTAAGAATATTCTTACTCGTGGTAAAAATTGACGAATATCAAGTGTCTATTTTGATTACATGACCTGTCTTAATGCCAAAAATAAGCGTCCAGCGTCAGCCATGTAAAGATTAT
This sequence comes from Mycetomoellerius zeteki, assembly GCF_001594055.1. Classification (NCBI taxonomy): domain Eukaryota; kingdom Metazoa; phylum Arthropoda; class Insecta; order Hymenoptera; family Formicidae; genus Mycetomoellerius; species Mycetomoellerius zeteki. The sequence continues at coordinate 3,879,102 of NW_017256500.1, forward strand.
ATCTTCAAGAAATAAGAAAATGATAATATAAGAGAGACAAATGAACGATTTTCTATTTCGAAAAGTACTTATATTAGGAAATTGATTAAAAACTATGGAAGCAGGGTAAGATATAGCGTTAAAATCATATGTACCGACAAGTGGAACCTATCAGAAAACATGGTTTAAAAAAATATTTCTGTCCCTATATCACGTTTCTGTCCAATTTACAAGAACAAGATAATGACATTTAAAAATGTAAAAATCTTAGTTATTTTCATTTTTAGAAAAATACGATTAAACGAGTGTTTTAAAGAGCAATTATAAATAGTGATTAAAAGAATATAAGAGTAATGTTTCATATCATGTATATTACATTTAGAATTTCATTTTTCTGAAAATGAAAATGAAATCTTGAAGAAACCCAATGTGTTGTACCTGATTTTCTCCTACGTTATAAGTACGTAATAAACTTCAAATTTAATTCAATGATATATAACAGTATAGTATTTAATGGTATGCCGTGAAATTATATATATCGGTATTATAAAAATTTCAATTATGTATCTGATGTTTAATACAGGTATAATTAAAAGTTCGTTTACATTGCACAGAGAGAAAAATGTTTGGTATTTGTAACTATAATTATATATTACTATAATTATGATTATTACTGCTATAATAATAATAACAGTAACTATATATATAGTT
>NW_017256500.1:3880055-3901800 GCF_001594055.1 Mycetomoellerius zeteki
ATATATATAGTTACTGTTATTATTATAGCAGTAATAATCATAATTATAGTAATATATAATTATAGTTACAAATAGCAAACATTTTTCTCTCTGTGTGCGATTTCATGAACATAGAGACTCGAAACACAATGATAAAAATCGATAAGATTGTTAGCAAAACCCAGATACTAAAGCACGAGTATTCTCGTGTCAGGGTGCGCGAGGAGGATGTCCGTGGAAAAACGCTGCCAGCATCCGACAGAACGAACACCTGCATCACATCGCGAGAGAGAATCAATTTCGGCGCTGCGGCACCGCACGCGCGCCTCCGCCGCGTCGCGCCGTTGCCAGCCGCGTGCGACGCGTTCAAAGCGGCGCGCTAATTGGCGCGCGTGCGCGTCACCGCCGCCGGGCCAATCACCTCGCGCGGCGTTCGCGACCGCCGGCGGCGCAACGGTGCGAAGTGCGGTCGTCCGCCTCGTTCACCTCGTTGCCTCGCCGTCGCGTAGCGACACCGCGGATGCCAGCGGATTCATCATGTATCGTAATTGACAGCGATTCACCGCCTCGCTGCCGCTGTTGCCGTCGCTGCCGCTCTTCGTTGTCGCGATGTGTTCGTTCCACGCGCACCCATGCGATCGCTTTTTCACGTGAACCCACGTCCGCCCCCGAGCACCGCCGTCCTACGACCCGACACAATTGTCCGCTGCCGCTGCCGTCGCCGCCGCCGGGCTGACAACGACGACGATGGGCCAGTCGTCAAGCAACACCGGGCACAGCGGTGAGTCCGAGTTCTCGAATCGTAACACTTTCTCTCGCAAAATGATCGCGTGCTGCTCGCCGGCCAAACGCCTCTTCGTGCACACGCTCGCACACTTGTCATGTGTCAATCGCGAGAGCGATCGATCACTGATGATCTGCAGCCGATGTTGCGATGACGATGGGATACCTGGGTACTCTTCATCGGGTTGAATTTTTCTCAAGGAGGTTATGTTCACGTCTAGTAGAACGTACTTATTGTTAGTCTGGAGAACAGTGTTCTCTCCTAGCGTTCTCTTTCCATCCGCCAGTGCGAGATAATTAGGAATTGAAACAAGTTTCAACTTGATATTGTGATGTATAGTGATAACGATAACTCGAATGTATAGATCGTCAGCGGGTACCCCGAATGAAGTTATTGCCTCGCTGCGTTTTTGAAATCCTTATCAATAACAAATACTCGTCGCGCGTGTTGTCTTTTCATGGCAGCACGTGACAAATTTAAATCCTTGAAGAATGTCATTGTAAATTAACAATGTCATCGATTGCGAAACACTCGAAGACACGCTGCGTCTATTAAAATTATAAACTATCTTAAAACTCTTAAACACTAATTTATTAAATCACAGCAAAATAAAAAATTTGTTTAGAAAATATTTATTTTAATCCAAAAGAATAATCTTTTTCTCTATAATAGAAATGATAATTTAAGAGTAGTAGTAAATTAATGTCACTTAAAAAGATAACCGAATTTTTAATGAGAAATGTAAACGAACATTTGATAACGTGATAACATATCTCATTTATGGTCTTAAATGAATTTTTTTTTAATTAATTATTTTAACTTTTACTTTTTTTGAACGTTTAGTTTATTGACGCAAAATGCTGCGTCAGATTTCTTGGAATGCATGATTAAAACATATATATACCTTATTCTATTTTATATTACCTACGTGTAGTTTACTTTTAAACGCTAGAGTTTCTCAAGTAAAAGTTTAGATACCGTCCGCCATTTTCAAATTAACTTGTGCTGCGCTTTTCAAAAACGAACAAGTTAACGTTTAATTAATTAAAATCTATATGATTTTTATTAATTAAAAAATGAATTTAACTCAATAATTTATATGTGTAAATATTATTACTCTATTAAGTAATTCTGTAAAATAACAATAAAATAATTTTTTATCTGTAAAAATAACAGTAAAATATGAATTTCTTCGTAGTTGAATCTAAAATCTGAAACTGAAATATATGGATCAATAAAAAATTGTCTAAGGCCCGATTTTTCTTTTTCTGGTTAACTTTCAGTTAGACTTAACCTGATAATGTAAAAATTGTATTTTTTTTAGCTATAGTTAATCATTAACCTGATGATTTTGTAGTAATTTTTAAAGTTACCACTACAAACTATTAATTTAATGACATCCCAGCAATTATCGTCACTTTGTCGTCTTGAACGTCAAAATAACGACAAGTAACGTTAGCTTGCTTGCTGAGTAATTATTGTTAGAAAAACACAATTTTTACATTATTTACAAATTAAATATGCTTAAGCCTAAAAACTACGAGTTAACTAGATAATGAAAAAGGCTTACATGATATCCGAACTTTTTACTTGAGATCTCTAACAGACGCTGTCTAGAGGCGACATCTGTTTCGAGATGCGTCTTGCTCCGTTGGTAATAAGAACACTATCTCTCTTCTCTCATTTTTTTTTTAATTTAGAACTATAATTTATAAGATAGAACAAAGTTAATATTTTTACCATTAAAATTTTATTTGCAAAATACACAAATATTTTTAATCGAAATAAAATGTCGCGTTTACTTTTTGCATATAATTAATCGACTTAAAACGATTAACGATTCTCGTTAATATTAGAAAACGCTAATTGTGCAAACAATCAAACGAATCTGTATTTAAAAAAAAAAAATTTATTTATTATAGCTTTCTTCTTATGGAGTAATACTAATTAATAAATATATAGTAATAAGTAATAAAAAGAGTAAATCCTAATTTACTCGAGTTTTGTACGTTTCGTCGCCATACAACAATTCAATGCGATAATAATCCATCTCCGGATCGTTTGTCACAAGACAACGTCTTGCGCGCAATGTTCGACGCGCAATGTTCGACGGCGTTACGTTGCGTTTTGGCGATTACGCGATATTTTGCCAGCTGCATCTTTTCTGGCCTGGACACTCCTTTCGATTCACCGTCTCGTAAAGCCGGGCTTCGAAGGCTTGCAAGATGCTCCCGCACCCCCGTCGCGTAACTACCTATCCCACAGGATCATCGGTGTACCCTGGTCGCCCGGTATGGGCCGCAGATGGTATTGTCATATGGCAGACACAGGGGCTGGCCTCCGGAGGCCTGCCAGTAAAACCGCGATTGCACATCCGCACAAATCCACGACAGACGTACCCGGCGCGGGTTTCTCTTCCATCGAATTATCTAATCGACGTCACGCAAGCGGTCAGCCGAGCAATGTCCTTTTTTTGCTACCGGTATCTCTACTGAAGTCCTCTACATTTCGGAAGCGACTCCGTGAGATGACATTCATTAAACTGAACATTCACGTGACTCGGATTAGGGGAAACGGCGGAAACACCGGAAATTTGAAGTCCATAACGGAAGAGACTGAATTAAGATAAGAGAAACATAAATTATTATTTATACTCTCTAAATCTGAATCAGTGGATTATCATTGATATCAGTCTCAATCATCCCAAGTGTGCTACTGGGAATTAGTGAATTCACAGTGAAATTCAACTAAAAAAATCAATGACACGTGGAATCCTTAACTTAACTAACCTTGCTTTAGTATATAAATTCAATGTATTGGAACTGACGTGCAAATATCGATATTTTAATTATACGCTCAAATTCCCTTTCTTTTTCGGTTGAATTTCACTGATTCAGATTTAGAGAGAGAGTAATCAAATATTACACTTTGCTTTACGTTATTGGAGGAAAAAACTATTAATAAGTTAAGTACTGGATTTGTATTTTTAATATAATACATAGTGGTAATAAAAGTTCAACGAAATGTTGGAGTCGTCATTAAACTCTTTTGGAAGGAAAACGTGGAAAAATTCGCGCGCTCGGGATTCGTAGACGACACTTCCGGGGAAGGGAATTAACGAGGAAGAAGGATCGTAGACGGTGATGGCCGGGGTTCAGGGCAGCGACCCAGTTCTCATATGTATTTATACCAAGTAGACGCTACGCTGGCTGCGTGTAGCCATTTTGGAGATCGAAAGAGAGAAAGAGAGATTACACGGCGACGGGGAAAACCGAAAGGTAAAAGGAGAAAGAAAGAAGAAGGAAAGGCCTCTTCGTGCGTCATGGGACGCGCTCCGGCGCGAGTCTAATGACTCTGGAAATCCAATTCCGGTTGCGTCGCAACCTCGGGATCCCGTAGCGGCTGCACTTTGAGAGATAATTTCGTTATCGCGGAGATGCATCGGCGGTGTCTGGCGAGGCATGTGACTGTAAAATCGGAATGGCTGAGTTTCGAGATTGTCTCGAAATTGCCTCGCGTCTTACTCGGTTAGGTTATTGTTAAAACAGAATTGTCAAAGCAGATTCACACGCGATCGCAAATCGCGCTTCAGCAATGGCCGCCAAGAAAATAGAATAAAAGACACCCATAAATTTCAATCAGTAGATTCTCACACGTGGCTGCCGCGCAGCTGATCAATTTAGGCGACGTCACACACTGATTTGCTGTAAAGACAGGTCGCCTTTGTGCGAAAGAAGACGGTGTGGCAGAAAATTCGAGAAAGCGTTATTGGTGCTACCACATAATTCGAGAGAAAAATCGTATTGTGTTCGACTCTGCAGTCGTGTGTGTTGACCAATCTGAACTGAAGGTAGCTGGTATTGTATGGTATTGATAACTCAGTCAGGTAGTTGCTCGTGCAAGTTGCTGGAAAACTACGGCAGTTTGAATTTTTCCACCGAGGAGAAAAGGTCGTAGCAAGAAGGAAAGAAATCTTTTGAGTTTCCTTCTCGCCTCAAAGATTCTTTTGGATTTAAATCGAACAAAATTTATAAAAAGAAAACGTTCACGGCGCGATCGGTCCGAAGAATAAGAAGAATACTGATTATGGAGTCGCTGATATGGGAATTTATTTGCGCACGACTGATAGGTCATACAAATACGGCAGCGTTTGCAGCGAGACAGCAAAATAGAGGTAAAACTGACAGTTACGCGACGTTGATAGCACACAGACGTAAGCAAACCTTATTTTTGGGTTTCGCGAAAGTGAAACCCCTCGCGTTTCGTTGCTGCATATGCTGCATTGAATCGGAGTGGCGTCCACTTTCGTACGATGATCTGTCAATAAACTCCGAACGTTCCGAATATCACGAAATATGGGTCATTACGGATGTTATTTCGGGGGGGAGGAAAAGAATCCTTCGCGCTTAGTATTTTTATCTCCGCTGTTTTGCTTCATTCTTGATAGACTAGAACGATGCTTCGTTTACGCTCGTTTATTCTTTTTGATCTAGTCTTATAGTTCAGTAATAAACGTAAAAGTTCTCTAGTTGTTCTAAATAAAAATAAAATTTATTCTAAGTTAGAATAAATTTGATTGATCAAAAGTCATTGGTGCATTGAAAAAAATTATAAAATTTTAAAAAATACTAAATTTTAATAAATATTTACTGAATGTGAACATATATTTATTTAATAATCATTAATTTGATTTAACTATTATTTTTTTATTGAATATTCCATGGCGGAGAAGAGAAGACGTTTTAAGATTTTCTCTTCTACTTCCTTTTCTTCTTAACCTTTTTCGAATTTCTGACCTGTTCAGACAGTACGACTTACAATTAGTTCGTTCAGTTAAACTTGCAGTAATTTTGTTCCACTACAGGACTTCACTTCAGAATACAATAGGACAATACAAAATAAATTTGCCCGACTCTCATGCCGATTTGCACAATAATAAAACTACTAAGGTGCGCTAACATTAACCAGAATTTTGATAATGTTGCGTATGTCTAGTAAATATTATATACAATATAACTAGAAGTTTTATAGATCCAACTGGAAAATATTAAACAAATCCTTATAGTATAAACTACCGAACGTTCTAGTTATAAAATCTCATTATTATTCTGTTATAATAACTAGAAATTCTATTAGATTTAATTAAAGTGCATTTAACCATATACATCTTGTTGATACCATTTTTCTCGCTAGGAACTAGCGAGGAGAGAGAATCCTCGAACACGGAAATAAACGGTATATACGTATTTTGGCGACATGTACATCTTGCCCATGTATGAATGCGTAATGGAGAATGCACTGGTCGTACTTTAAAGACGGCGGCTATTTCTGACACCAGATACACATACGAATTGTGGTGCATCCGCCTCTTCATTTTTCTATCCTGAGCTTCTTGTTTTCAGATAATGATAGCACATAAACGAATCGCTCATACATTACACCTCGAGAATCTTGTAGAAGACAATTGATCGTAATATTCTTATTATTTTCATCATAAAACGGTATCTAAAGATTCTAAAGATGTTTAACAACTCGGAAATAATCACATTTTTTTAAATTAAAATCAGACGATCTTTTCTCGAGAAAAATTTCGAGGAATTCTATACTTCTCAATAAAAAATAGGGAACACTCTCGAACACGCTCAAAATTGTGCAATATTCAGAACACCGTAACTCGGTGAAAAATCAGAGAAAAAATAAAAAAAGCATTTGAAAGTTTGAAATCTTTATTTTTGAAATCTGTAATTGATATTTCCATCTGACTAATTTTTTATGGAGCTATACGAACACAAATGAATATCCGCCAAATTAGAAAATTTTATCTAAATTTTACAAAGGTGGCATGAAGTAAAAATCACATAAAAATGTTTACAGCAGTCGAAATAATGAATCTTTACCTTCGAATTGCTTTTTTATTGAGCGTTGTATGATTTTTTTTTACCAAATTATTGAACGTTGAAGCAAAAATGATCACTTTTGCTTCAATGTAGAATAACACGGTAAAAAAAATCATAAAAAAGCAATTTGAAGGTAAAGATTCATTCTTTCGATTGCTGTAAACCATATTTTTGTGTGCGTTTTACGCTATAGACCTTTGTAAAATTTGTACAAAATTTTCAGATTTGACGGATATCCATTTGTGTCCGTATAGCCCCGTAAAGGGTCATTCAGACAGAAATATCAATTAGAGATTTCAAGTTTTCAAATGCTTTTTTTTATTTTTTGTCTGCGATGATTTTTCACCGAGTTACGGTGTTCTGAATATTGCACAATTTTGAGCATGTTCGAAAGTGTTCCCTATTTTTTGTTGAGTAGTATAATAATTAATATTTTATACTGTACTATCAGCTTTCTATATAATTTTCTATATGTCTGTGAAATTAAATTTTAAGATTCTGTTAAAAAATAAGCACTGAAATAAATTGAAGAATACGATGTTGCGGCGCTTGAAGCTTAAATTCGTAAAAGATCTTCCTCTTTTTCCATCACTCTTGTACCCAACTCTTGGAAGATCATCCGTTATTCGACGTTTTTTCCACAGGAAACCCCGACTTCAAATTCATCGGGGAATTTCTCATTAAAATTACATGTTCATGATTTGTGGGATATTTCGTATTCTCGAGCCGAGAGTGGCAACACAGCCGACAAAGTCGATTCAGTGACGGTAGCCGGTAGTCGGCCACCGTCTATTCCCAGTGCGTTGCAACACATAGCGCGCGAGCGATCCCGCCGCGTTGTTATTCTTAACCCGACGGCGGGGCGAGGGGCGGGGTGAAAAAAAGGGCAAAAGAGCGTGTCTATGACGTCAATTGGAAAAGGTTCCTATCGTGCCACGGGGCGCGAATCGCGCGGTACTCGCTCTTCCATCTGTCCCCCGTTCTCGTCCGTCGTCGACGCCGAAGCCAAAGAGCCAAAGGCTTTTTCTTCCGCGCTTGTCCCCTTTCGCTCACCCCCGTCATCCCCCTCGCTGACGACGCCTGTGCGACACAGCATTGTCTACTGCTGGCCGTTAGAATCGGCGAAAATGCATCCGCGGGATTCACGCGCGAAGCAATTGGCCGCACGTCAAGCCCACCGGCTATTTGCAACCCTCGTGGATTAATTTTAAGAGGGAATGACAATTTGGGAACTATCCATCCGCCGCCACTGTCGCTGCTTCTCTCTCTCTCTCTCTCTCTCTCTCTCTCTCTCTCTCTCTCTCTCTCTCTTTCTCGCTCTCGCTCTCTCGCTTTTAACGACGCCGACCGTCGTGATATCTGTCCGCGATTTAACTCTTGAATTCTTCTCGGAAAGTTCAGTTGAACGAAACTTCTCGTTTTAAGATGACAAAGTGACGTCTTTCAAACGAGACGTCGTTGTTGCAAAGTGTCAAACTCAATTTGTTTAAAAGAATTCATACTCCGACTCCTTCGTGAGATGAAAGTATCGAAGCAATCACTTTCGCTCTTTATTTAAATAGAGTGCTCGAGACGCGGATCGATACCGCGCGAGGAAACGCCTGAACTGAACGCGAGCTTTTATCTTGCCTACCTCGCAATTAATTATGCGGGCTTATTCGCTCTCGCTGCAATTAAAACGCGCACGTTTCCATGTGTGTGGGTGAATGTCAAAGTCAATGTGTACAGCGAGATCGAGGGAGAAATAAAATGTTGATCGAGGAATTGGAGAGAGAGAGGGGGGTAGAGGGGGAGAGAGAGAGAGAGAGAGAGAGAGAGAAGAAAACTGAGAGGCAAAAAGCTTTTATCCTTTGTTGTAGCATGATGCTTGAAACCCTCGCAATTACAGAAACCATTGTACAAACTTGATAGGGTCGCGGCAGAAAGCTTGGCTGAGAAAAAGAAACAAATGATCACTCGAAGGTCGGGGTTCTTTTTCGCGCATGAATTTTTTTTCAGCATTACATCATAACAACATATTTACATTTTCTGCACAAATTTACTGAAAAAAAGGAGCGTTTAATTTTAAAATATAAATTTAAAACACGTATAATGTTTTAAATCCAAACAACATAGTGTTTTGTTTATTGAAAAAGTTTAAACTAAAACATCTTTAAGTGTTTAAAAAACGGAGACAAGAATAAAACATTTTGATATCTTAAAATTAGTACTTCTTTTTTTAGTGTTCTATTATTCTCACATTTATTATTAATGATTTTTTAATGTATTTAATTCATTTAGAATAATTCCATAAAATAATTTATTTTTTTATTATAACTAACTAATAATTTATCTCGATGCGAATAAGCACTCTATTTAAATAAATGGCAAAAATGATTGCTTCATTACTTTCATCTCACAATACATTGAAGTGAATAAATATATTTTATTCAACTTTTTCATCTCATAGCGGAGATGGAATATGAATCTTTTTAAATGAATTTTGTGCGAGTTATATAATTATTTAATTAACGAATACTCATATATCATAAGAAGTGAGCTATGCACAATATAAATTTTTTGCATAAGGTTGCATTGAATATTTTAAAAACAAAGCAAGTATTGAAAAAAAGATTATCATTAAATGATGAAATATACACGGAAAGAATTTTTTTTTTAGAGTTTACCCTGAAAATATGATAGTCATTGGACAACATTATATTTCGAAGAATTTTATGTGAATCTCTCTCATTCATTAATAAAAGTACAATAAAATATAAAATAAATTTGATTAATTTTATTAAAGTGCATGGTAAAAATCTTTAAAATATTGTATTATACCACAACTACCATATTTTCAGGGTAAATTTTAAAAGAAAATGCTCTCCGTGTAGTGTAAAGTTTTCGTTAGAGAGTTCGCATATATACCTCGTGTCTCTCAAATATCACTGTTTAATATTTACTCCGCACACGAGTACACATCGACCCCCACGTGAGTCTGGGCTCAGGTTTTTTTGCGATTTTTTTCGAAGAACCTTTGAAGGGGTAAAACATGCGTGCACAGATTCGGAACGTCATAATTCATTAGGGTCGCGGGAACAAACAGTGGGAACTTCAGCAATTGTCCACATAACGCAAGCGAGTGCTAATGACCAGAATTAACCCCTTCGTTATTCAAGTAGGCGTCCACCCTCCCTTTCGGAAATTTACGGTATGTTAGGTTCTGAGACACATCAGTCCTGTCCAGTGCGTCCTATTCGGACTCCCTTCTCGACTAAACCCTTCGTGACAAGCTTGATATTGCAGACGTATACAAAGTAGATTTATATTTTATGATCTTTTTCATTGAATTTCTACAAAATTGAAATTAATCATTTGAAGTTTCTTAGAAAACTGCGGAAGTCTGCGGCGATGCGGATCGGTGAATGAATTTCCGGGACACTCGCGCGAGCAATAATCGACATGAACGGGACTAAATTTAGAACGCGACGTGGTCGTCTAAATTTAAGACGACTTAAAAAACTTCACGCTGTCCCGCTATACCTTTCTGCTCGTTCCGCGTGTCGTAATTACCACTTGGCAATCACTTTCTTGACATAATTTCTTCTGTCGACATAATTTCTCTACGGTAAATACATACACAGAGAAAAATAATTTGGTTAAACAGAAAGGTCCAATCAGAATGGCATTTTGATGAGGCCAAACACAGAATTTTCTGGTTATCATAATCAGAAATTCTGTTTGGCCTCGCTAAATGTCATTCTAGTTGGATCTTTTTGTTGGACCGTTTTGTTTAACAAGAATATTTTTCTCCTTGTACGATAGACTCCGTTATTTTTTATAATTGTGATCTTTAAGAATTAGACGATGCGTGCATCAGACGTTCCGACCGTCTGAATTATTTTCTGGCTCTCTAATCCGACTTGTATGACGAAGATAAAAGGAATGCTAATAATTTATACGAGAAAAATATCTCATTTTATCGTGCGCATGAACATTGTTGTTCGACGTTAAATTAATTACCAGCTGGCTAATTGTAAGAGACACATTGCGCGTTCTTTATCTCTTTCTTTCTGCATGTGTTGCAGTCGTGCTGCGAGTGACTCGAAGAGAAACGTTTTTTTTCCAACCACCTGTTTGTGGTGAGTCTGTCACATTGTGCGCACGCACATGTATATTTCTCGACTGTAAATTGGGTAAGTCGAAGAGCGCCCGATGCTCACCTCTTCTCTCAAAGAGACAACAACAGCTCTTTTCTTCGGTTGTCAACTTTGTAATTTAACTCATGACAAAAAACCAGAGAGGGATTTTTGAGATTTCAGAGGGAAATATCAAAAAATATATAACATATCACGAGTCACGAGTTAATTTGGATCATAAATTCTCCGAATTGGATGTCGTCTTTCCTTTCATTTTCTTGTTCCCTTTTTTCTTTTTACATAACGAGATTCTACTGATAAAAGATCGCAGAAATTGACGGCGGCAATAAGAATTTGCGTCATGCTTGTAATTACCAACTGTGCACGAGCGCAGCCTCCCTTAAGACAGCGTGCGCCATTTTCCCCCCGCCATGGTGGCGATTCCGACACGCGCCTGCCGTGCCGTTGTCGCGTGGCACGTCGTTCACCGAAAAGAAATACACACGGAACGGGCGAGAGCAACGGAGAGGAGGAATCACGCGACGGGGATGCGACGAGGACGAAGCGAGTGCGGGAGCGTGTTTGCGAGAGACGGATCGAGTGAGGAGAGAAGAGGATAAGTCGCCACCTGCCACGACGAACAGGCAGATGTTGCCCGAGTCCGGCTTGACCGACGTCCTCGAATCGCCTCCTGATCACGGGGAGATGCCGAACGGGCCGGGAAATAAACTTGCACTGCCACTTAAACGATGTACCCGCGTCGTTGCGGGCGAATCGTCGTAGGTTTTCTTTTTACTTGTACACGTTGCCCTCCGCAACAAGAGCTCGGTCGTGTGCAGTTGGTCCTTGATTTCAACGATGCGAAATGGCACAAACTTTCCTGACGGTTTCGAAGTAAATCAATGGAAGGACTTTAAGATCTCGTCTGCAACGGGTTCTGCGAGTATCGCAAGTGGTCTCGGTAACTCAGTTGACGCTTCGAAACTGTAATAAGTTCGAGGAAACTTTGGGTAACTTTGGAGAAATCCTTTCTTACATCGAGCACTTTAGTCCGCGACATCAGTTCGCATCTTCTGTGAATGGAATTCGCGCGTGAGGTAACTGAATAACTCTCCGGGAAGTTAAGTCGATCCCCGTGCAGACGAGAAACAAGATCGGGAGCTCCTCTTTCCGACTTCCATCCGCGAGAACTTTAGGGATTACAGGAAGCGGGGCGAGAGAATAGTCGGGATGTTGCTGCTGTTACCAAGTGAACGTATTAACGGCGACGGTGGTAGGAGGTACGACAGATGTTGAGAATTTCGACCTCGAGAGCTGGGGCCTCCGCCCGAGCGAAGGAGAAGGGTGGGAGAGGGATGAGAGCGGCGGCTGCTGAGAGAGAGAGACGTGATGTTGGCGAGAAGACAACGGAGCATGGTGGCGCGTGGCAGCATGGAGACCATGGTGGGGATAAATATAGGGTGTAGGAGACACTTAAGACGACGGTGATGGTATTATAGGGAGAACGGAGATGCTGGGGAACGAGAAGGAGGGTGAGATGATGAGCTCCGAAAGCTCGAAGGGCATTGAACCTTTTCTCTAGGCTTGCGATTATATCGTGGCCCCTTTGAGGTGTTCGGAAATTTACCTTCTTAAAGTGCCGTTTATTTCTTTCACATTTGTTCTTTTCATTCAAGGTAGTGATTATTTAAAAATGGAGAAATTTGCTCGATGGATAAAAAAATACTTGCCGAACGATGAATCGACTGATTAAACGGATCATCGTTTATTTCGTCATGTCGGTAGCGAGTTTCTCGGGAATGGAAGATACTGAGCGGAGATAAAAACCTGCTGCATCGAATTGAGGACGTATGGGTACCGATCGGCATTCTTCACCAGCTGACACCCCGCCCCGATGGCGCGTGCCGCCGACTCTTTTATGAGAAACGACTTTCGTCTCTTCATTGAGGCTACCACGTGTTCCTTGTGATCCATATAGGCAGATATCCCTAGAAAGAGGAATTTTTTTCGCATCCGCGGTTCGCGAGATCGATAGGTATCGATATCGTTGTATGGCATGATGTATGTAGTAGGAACAATATGATCCACATTCGAGATATAAGCATTATCAATTGACCGACCACTGTCCGACGTCCCTGTTGGGAACGGACAATGCCTCAATTTGCCCCAAACTCCACCTAGCCTAATGATCGGACAATCAGACGAAACAGCTTTAATTCGACAATTATTGAATTAGACTTCGCATTCATTTTAAGATTGCAAAATATTTATAATTTATTGGAATTTATATTTACAAATTATAACATGGTAATTCTTCGTTATACCTTTTATAAAAAAAAAAAAATAATTAGGTACCAATTTCAACGAAGAATAAATCCGCAAATTAGAGAAAAAAAAAGATTAATGGATTGCATTTACTAGAGAGATCTCGAAACTCTCCCCTTAAGGGAGGAGTTCCGAATCAGGAAGGGTGACAGCTTCTTCCGCGGACTAAATGGACGTTAGGTCTGTTCCGGTTCTCCTTTTCCGCCGGTCGTGCGTGAAGAAGGCGCATGGGGGCGATATAAAGTGGGTGGATGATGTGAATAGGATATGTTGTGAGCGATTCGGTTGAGTATTGTTGATCGAACAATGGCGTCTGGCTTGTACTCTGCTGAGGGTACCTCAGGAGGCAGCTGACATTCCCTGACTGCGACAGAGAAACGGTACCGCCCAGCAAGGGGCGAGTAATAAATTTTTATCGACGTGATATCAGAATAAATTCTAGGATTCACGGAAAATCTGGGGCAAGTCTGGAAAATAGAATTCAAGGGACGTGACATGACAAAAAAAATGAACTTTCTGTGTTCGTAAAAAAAAAGAAAAACTATTCTACGAAAAAAATAGATGACTGCGATGTTTTAAAATTTTTCAGCGTAGCAAAATATGTACACACGGGTATATAAACTATATGATTATATATATTATATATATAGATATACATTATATAATATAAAAAATATATAATATATAATTGTTTTGCAATGAGAAAATGAAAAAGAATATGCGTTTTTAAATTATTTGAATTTTTGAAATACAATATATGATCAATTTCACTATATTATACAAAATGAAAAAAATTTCTGAAAACTATTCTTTATACTAGCGTTTTAAATAATTAGCTTCTTGTCTAACATTGGAAGGAATTTTACTAATTTTATTACTTATTAAGTATTCGAAAGTTTAGAAAGCACAGCTGAATTTCGCATTCAGATAATGAATTATTTTATATTCCACTTATGTACTCTAAGTGGCCGTAAAATTGCTGCCGTTGTTATGTTTTTCAATCAAGATGATGCTTTATTCATAATTAGTAAAACTATCTATTCTTTTATAAAATTGTTTGCATAATTAATTACGATAAAGAAATTTTAATATTTTAATTCAATAATCTCTCGAATCTGTCTTGAAGTAATTTTACAAGTAGATTTGTTTAGAGCTTCGTTATCGCGTTGCGTTTCTATTTCACGACTTGCCGTGTCGTAAAATCGGTTTTATTTTACCTTTTGCCAATTCGTCTTCGTCGTCTGGTACACAGCTGTGTCGCTGCTTCTGCATGACCAGACCAGCGTGCATCGCCGCGATAAAATGTGCATCAGAATCCATTGAAAGCACACGGCGGAATATCGGCGGACAATTTAGGCACCTGGGATTCTCTCGTTGTATCGATGCCCTTCTGCATAAAATTGACACCTGGTAAACATATGTTGAATCTCGTTTTTTATTTTTGGATGCCCCGACACACGGTTTCCTACACTGAAAGAAAAGATTGGCTGCTGGAGCAAATTAAATGGTAAAATATGGCATATAGCATTTTTAATTGGCTACAGGCAGCCAATTTTTGCGTTAGCCTATCCGCAATGTCAATATAGGATTTCGATAGTCTAACGCAATCAAAAATTGACTGCTTCAACCAATTAAAAATACTATACCATATTCAGCCAATTTTTTCTTTCAGTGTATTATTTTTAATTTACATTGTTTATTTGTTGGTATTTGTGGGATCGTCTTTCTATCTCTCCTGCAATTATTATTTTTACATATGGAAATAAAACTTTTCATTTATTCTTTTTTTTTGTTTATAATTACAAAGTTTTAAATAATTATATATCTTATAATTTAGCATGTTACCTTTTGTTTGGATAAACGAACACGTGCTAAGAAATTTTAATCAAATTCTGAAATTTTTGCATATAATCTTGTGAAAATGATTATAATATATTCAATTTTATCAAAATAATGGTATTATAAAATATAATAATTACTTCCGTAGCGATGTGTATTTTGCAAATAATTTTTCGATGGATACGTGAGAATGATGAAAATTTCTATTATTCTATTTATTGCCTGCGCAACAGGCAGAGTTCGGAGGGTTGGAAAGCGAGGAACATCTGGCGCCAGGATGACTCCCCGTTTGATGAACTGTATCGGAATCTATCCTAAGGGCGGGAGGAGGGGTACGAATATATTTGAATAAAACCAAAAGTGGTACCCGCTATACAGCATCTTCTTTTCAATTTGGTCAACTCTGCGCTATTATAACTGCTGGTTTCTGGTTTTCATTCCGTTTTCCATGGATACTGGTTAACGCTTTTGGTTATGTAACGAGAACGTTTGAAGAGAATTGAAAGAGAACGTGTAGGGTGCGAAAAGGCATCTGCATCAAAATTTATCCTGTCAATCCGAAAATACACGCGAGTATTTTCGTTATAATACATTTACAATTAAAAAAAAATGTTAAATTAGTTCCGTTATTATTTTTCTTTTTATCAAGGTACGTTATAATATTTGAATAGCGTACAAATTAGATTTAACTACAAGTTTGTTTACGTCGTTTCGTTCCGCTAGGATTTAACGTCCTCTCGCACTCGTCGTGATGACTGTCTCGTGAATACATAAGGGGGAACGTTCTTTCTTACGGAGAAGATTCCGAGGAGAAGAACAGACACTCGACGTGACTTAACCGTATGCTTTGTGCGATCGGCGATCTCTTGAGGTAATGAACTTTGTTTAAACGATCGCTTGGTAAACTCCGCACGGACGAAACGCATAGCACGTGCCGGCTTCTCCCGCTTCTCCGCGTTTTTCCTCGGCGCGCTTTCTCCTCGCGGTGTACACGGCGTGACCGAGTGAGTGGACCAAGATTTGTAGACGTTTTTAATTTAGCGTCCATTTAATCTTGGGATACTGACAATCTTTGTGACAGAAATTGAAAGATTCCATTTTTAATTAAACAAAAACGTAAAGGAATAAAACTGTATATGCATTCTTCATTTGACTTTAAATTACATCTTAAAAGTTTCAAGATTTATATCCAATTTTAATTATATCTAAAGATTATATCAAATTATATCAAGCCTCTATATTAAATTATATCTAAGAAGTTTCAAGATACTATCATTTTTTGTACCTAACGGAAACAACAATAATAATAATTTATAAAATTAGCCGACTGTAGGTCGCGCAGACCTATATTTTATTGTGCATAAGATGATCGAGCATAAAGACGATCCGAGGCCGTTAATTTTCCGACTACTATGTAGTTCTCGTGTAAATTTCGAATTTTTATCGATCGATCTACACGATGGAAACAGGTGCGAGAACGAAAGTGATCAAGCGATACATGTTTCAAGAATGAAGTAATTATTCTTGGGAGTCTCGCCAGTTGTAAGTTGGCGATTGTGTAAGAATGAAATGTCACTTTTCAAAAAGAGCGAAAATTCTTGAGACCTTTTTTATTTTGATATAAAAACAAAAGTTGTAGGAGGATTGCAAAGTACAGTTTACCCTTTAAAATTTGACAATAGCGCTCGGTGTCGAAACGACGCTGTTTCCGAGGTAGTTTTAAATAATGTAGCTTTTGTCTTAAGTTTACGTAGCACAATCGCCTTTCTACTTGCATAAATTCCATTATTATACGACGTTCGTCCGCAGCTCGGCAGCTTGTAAACAGAACCTGCAACGCGATCGCCACCCGTATCAGGTGGACGATAACCGGACAGTATAAACGTTCCCGTTTCAACGTTAATCGTGTTCTTACTCACCTGTCGGATTCGTCCGCGGGCTCGATTCCAATTAAGGTATGGACGTTCGGTTGGACTTCGGCACGAATCCTTAAATTGGAAAAAAGAAACAAATCCATGTTCCAGTTTCGTTATATCTCGTGCCAAAATATTACTGAATAATATCTCTTTCGATTATCTGGAAATAATAACGCAAAGCAAACGCTTTTTAAATAGAGAATACGATCTAAATGCTTGACAAACAGTTACGTTAAATAGAGGAACTAAAGGAGTACATTTTCTTCTTAGAAGACGCTGGCACGCTGAGTAGGCATTTTTACACATAATAAAACGGTTTGCATGCAAAAGAAGGCGAATTCCGGCACTTTGGTATCCTTTAACATGGGTGGTGTCACGTCGCTCAACGATTCGCGACGATCCTAATTGAGCGTGCAATTAATTCGCGAAGGTCTCCTTTTTTTCGCCAAGCACGATTATGAGGGAACATATGAGGGAACTCGCAGCGTAGGGGGAATTCTGTCAATGGGATCGAAGCTGGTGCAAGGTGTATCGCGGGTTCTTCTTGTCTTCTTTTTCTTCGTCGTCTCATGCGTGCTCCTTGGTACCTGGTAAAACATACACACGCGCACACCGGTATGGTGGCAAAACACTATTGGACGACGGGCACGCGCACGCACCTGCCACGCATCTTTTTCGAACGGTCTTTGTCGAGCCGCCTCGGAAGGAACACAGTAGCGGGAAGAAAGTTCCGTCATGCAAAATAGCCAAGAGGGATTAAAGAATGGCGGAAACGCGAACACCAGTGCCAGTATAAACTTATTTATAATTAAGGAAGCAGTAAACTTTTGACAAAATACGGCGCAGCCGAGAAAGTTGCGTTTTAATTAGAGAATTTACAAAGCTCGCACATGATACGTGAACATGAACGAATAAAATATATTACAAGTAATACACACACATACAAACATATATAATATGTCTATGAAACATGCATAATGTTAATTTATAATAACGACCGTAACGTTTTACGATACTCATAATTAGCAAGTTATGAGCGGAAAGCATAAGCTTGATTGTGAAAAATATATCTGCTCATAAATAAAAATTATAACACGCGTTCAGCATTTCAGTTAAATGTCTAGAGTTAAATCTCTTTAAACAGATACGCTTTAAATGGAAAGATATTAAAAGGGACAGTCTCCGGAAACTCGGTTGGAGAAACGGTCTCGTAGACGCGACCTCGAGTAAAGTCCTTACCTGCTCCGATGATTTAAAGTCGAAGATGTTACGTTGTCCCTAAAAATATTCCATCAATTTTTATATCTTGCCAGGTATAAAAATTGTCGTACAAAAGGATATTCTCCCATAATATCATCGTATTTTACGAAACCTAATACTGAGAGTTTATTTAAGTTCCGTATTGACGTTCCACATAATTTGGCACGTTCGCATAATTTTAATACTTTCCAATCGCAGGTACTGACTTTCGGAGAGGTTTAAATATCCTCTTTAGATAATGACGGAATATACTATTGTTAATTAAGTCGCTACTTCTCCTGCTCAATATATCGTTATTTTATACTAAAACAATAGTTAAATTTAAAACTATATAGAGTCAAATTTAACCATTGTTTAATATAAAATAACGGTGTATTGAGTAGAAACACGACTTAAATTATATTAAATTTGACACTGTAGACTTAACAGTATATCTTCGATAATTTAAATAATTATGTTAGACAGAAAGAAATCTTAATAACATATTGTGCATTTCCTTGAAGCCATTTCGCACTGTAAAACTTTTTTTCATGTGTTGAAGTTTCTAAAAACGATTTTCAAATAACTCAGTGGGTATTAACTACCTGCATCTGTCTTCTAAAGCTGCCGATTTTATCGTCTCTCTCCAATCATCACGCCCTATGATTCTCGGTGAACGTGAAAGTCCCACAAAAGATTTTCGACTATACAAAACGATTTAGGAAACCATTATCGAGCAGGTTAACTCGACGACTAGGTATTTGTTATGCCAGTGACAAAACCTATGTCCGGAAATCAGCTGCAAAAAAAGAAAAATTGGCGCAACCTAGCATCAGAAACCGTTCGAGGTTTTGAAAGTCATAAAACTTTTTCTTTATTTTTAAATAGAATATATATCTGCTTCATAATTTTTAAATAATCGTTGATTAAAACTAGTAGATTAGGGAAGACGATAAAATAAAGTTAGTGCTTTCCCGTACAAAGATCGACTCTAAGTTTCGAGAGGAGATTTTTTACAAGCACCTGTTCTTCATCCTGAAATTTTTTCTGGGTGGGAAGTCAATCTTCATTTTTTAAGATCGAACATCTGCTTTGCGTAACTGCCGAAACGCAAACGTGATAGTGAATGAACTACACCTTCTGGTCGTATACAAAAATGTTTATGACCAAACATGTAGAATTTTTAATTTGCTTGCTTCGCTAACAAACTTGAGAAGGATTCTCTTGACACATTAAATGAAAGTGAATGAAAATGGGAAAGAAAAATTTGCTTCTTAATTTTTTGATTGCGTCGTTAGCTTAAATTTTCTGTAATCATGTGGGGGGGGGGGTTTACATATTTATACTTTAGTTATACCTTTCTAAAATCAATATATATATTTATATTTTAGTTATATATTTTATTGATTGCAATTGAATATAGTTAAACTTCCCTCACCGTTCGCGGTGCAAGCCAGGTGCACTGGATCACTCACTCACTTACATATTCGTTCAACAACGAAGCTACATATGCTGTTCACTTCTGGCATAACTATTGCGAGGCACGCACGTGCTTGCTTTTCCGTGTAGTTATTGGAATGTTATATTTTGGTAACAGACGCTACTGATCGCGTGCACGATCATATACGATCCACACTTGGACTTCCTGGCGCAAAGGCAATACATTGACGTGTTACTCTTTTCGTGGATGTCATTTCCTGGATGTCGTATGGTCGTTGAATTGGTTCGTCTTCTGATCTGAAATATCGTCATATGAATCAGCTGTCATTCACAAAAGAGGCGAGACAAAGCTTAAGCTTCTTTCGAATTTTATCTTGAAAAATGTTCGAAAATATGTTTATCTCTTTCTATAAATATTACGATATTTGAGATGCACAATTCTTAAGAAACTAATAATATTATTATCGAAATATATATAATAGCTTTCACAAAGTTATATATTTGCAAATAAATTAATTAGTTGATGGTACTCGATAAACCGAGTAAAAAATATCTATACAATATTATTCGAAAAATTAATCTTTTTAAGTAACATAGGCGATTTGTTTATGCAGGAAATTATCTTTTTTTTGTTTAAACCAATTTCTTTTGTCATTTTACATATAGAAATATTAGGATACGATTACTGAAAAAAAAAAAAAGCTTTGCGAGATATTTCATATTTTATGTCATTTTATGATCAAATATTTTTGTAACAAAATGTGAAATAGAATGTGTTTACTTTTTAATTATCTTAATAGAATTTATTTATAAGAGAAAAATCAAATGATTATTTCTATCTCTGACAAAGTTAATTTTTTTTATCCATATTGATTAGATATTTTTTTTATTTAATTTGGCAAGTAAACTTTCAGTCCTCCAATTCTTGAACATTTTTTTTGCACTTGCACAAACAATAATAGAGCATGGAAAGTCGTTACGTTGTACTGCGCCTTTTCGAAGATTACTTTTGATACGACCTGTCCAAACTGCAGCGGGCGGCGATAAGCGTTTATTTAAGCAACGAGATAATGGTCTCCTTTGTCGCTACCAAAAAGCCGATTACGCCATGATTGTCTCTTAACAGTCGTTCGCATCTCATGCGCTTTTTTCCAGGCTTACTCGCTCTAATCTGTGTGAACGCCTTTTATACTTGCTAAACAAACCGCTCATTCTGTACGCACTTTGAGCACCCGATCCATATTACACTCTCGGTACTTCACGCGTCGCCGATCAAACGTCTTATCCGCCTGTTTATTTAACATTGTCTTGAATTTATAACGCGTTTTCGAGCACGTCGCGTTCTTTAGATCTTTAATCTTGGCACGATGCCACGTTGAGGAGCATACTGTTCTTATCAGCTTTGCGTGATGAAGCTGTCTGTCCTCATTTTAGGAACTTCGTTCGCGACGCTTTTTTCACCAAGTTTTAAATTCATCGAGTATCCGTTATAGATTATTCATCCAAATTTATCAGCGACGACCGATAAAAAAGATGAGGTATAAAGCGATACCCGCATAAGCGGAAAGGAAGGGGGTATTTCCTTAGGCATCGACGCTATTACGTGGCGTCGGGAGTTTCCTGATATCGCCAGGACAGGTGCACTTAGGTATTGTCCGCGGCAACGAGAGACCGGGCATTTCGTTGTCTCGTCTCGAATGATATGGTGACAGCTGAAGAATCATTACGCGACAGAGGATAAGGCCCGTATGCAGCTGTCGGCACACGTTGTACCGCAAATAAAGTGCAATTGTTCTTCATGTCTGTTCACTGGTTTTAGAGTTCACGCGTTTCGAGATTTTGCAAATACATCCGTACTGATATCGAGAAAATCGATCCGGAATCGCTAATACGAAGTGATTAATAAATGTTGCCGTCATTCAGTAAAGGAATTAGCAAATATTAAAATTAATCTTCACAATATATAAACTATATGTTTGTATATAATATTTAAACTTATAAATATATTTTTTAATTTTATTGAATGTTATAAGAAAAGTACAAACAATCTAAGTAATTCATATTTTATTTATATGTTCCAAACTTCTTCGACAGAGAAAATATTTGAATTGCATCTATAACGATAACTATCATTTTACAGATACTTTATGTATATGTGGTATGTATGACATAAAAATGAAATATAAATTAATTGGGTAAACCATTCCT
>NW_017256500.1:3901923-3922100 GCF_001594055.1 Mycetomoellerius zeteki
ATTCCTGCTTTCCTAGTAATACGTTCAACGATATTATTAAGCAACGTACTTTCTTTGCAACAACTACATGTACGATGTATCGTGCATCAGTTCAAATTGAATGATAATAGAATGATTGTGGTACAATGGGGTCAACTTAGTCTAGAGACTCGTGTCTTCAGTGTCGTGTCTCTAAAAACACGCAGTACGTCAAAGCATATTGTGCCTTAATATCTGTAATACTGTCATGTACGTCACAAAAGCGAGTAAATGTAGCCCCGAAAACACACAAATATTTTGTGCATAATTTTTTTCTTCTCACGCATCTAATTTTGATATTTTGAAATACGCCTCTTTTTATTGCTTATGATATTAAATTGCGAAATATAATCTTTTGCTTCAAAGCGACTTAGGAAGGATGATGAAGGGAGGGAAATCGCGTCGATCTTCTTTGAAGCGTCCTAAATCTTGAATAAGCTGCCTCGTTACTCCTCCGGAAACGTTACTTTCGAACGCGGTACGCAAATGCCGAGTTGTGAATGGGACTGAAACGCTGCCGAAGAAAAGCGTTGCATGCATGCTTTTCTTTTTTTTTTTACGAGAGATCGTGCGTAATACCTTAAATTTATCGTACCCGAACGAACTGCTTTCAGACGCGTTGCCCGTTCGACGCGAGAGTCAATTCCGCCTAGGGGTTGCCAAGCGTATCTCCGCTTCCTTACTCAAGGCAAGCGGAGACTCGAGTCCACCTTGTTGGCCGTTGTATTTCATTATTTAACACTATACGCTCTCATCAAACCCAGTTAAAGAAAGTTACAAACTATCCAGCTATCGTAATATTGTTACGTCAAATACAATGTATTATAACATCACTGTTACCGTACGTTTCACTTGCCACTTTTCATGGTCTGTATAATGGCAACGGAACAAAATCTCTAACGATTATATAACGGCGACCTCGTTTAGTCAATTCGTCGTGACGTCAATGAAGTTGACCGTAGGAAATTTGAGATTAGACGAAATCAGCTGCATCGAGAGAAAATCGAGAACCAATGTGGAAGGTTAGCGACCGTTGGAGAATCCGTCGTCTATCTGTTCCCTCTTTTTCGGGGGATCGCGTATCGTATAGTAATTCGAGCCGGCAATACACTTCTAGAATGCCTCCCTCCTCTTTCTATATTTTCACGAGGGGACGAGGATGCGAGAGGTGCGGTTCGCGCACGCGTCGGTTTCTCCAACTTCCTGCCATCCTGCTTTGCTTCCGCTATTTCATATTATGTTATATGCATACGGGTCGCCACGTTGCTGACATCCTCGCCACCGGGAATCCCTATTAAGGAGACGCATCTGCGCGCGATTCGAGCGATTTTGCCGTCGTCGCTTGCTTGCGTGCGGCACCGAGACGACATGACAGACAGATGCTGGACCGAACAACCCCTTATTTGATGCTGCGGAATGAAGGGAATGTACAATACAGCCCCTCGCAGCGAGCCTGCTATCATTCGGTTGTTTCCTGAAAGTGCAATCGGAAATTTGAAACCCATACTATGAGATAAATGTTTTGTATGATATGTGACTTACAAAAACTTCCTTATACTTTTTATATAATTTAAACAACAAAATTTTTAAATTAAAAGTAAGGAAATTTTTGTAAGTAATAAATTATATAAAACATTTTTCTCAGTGCAGCACGTTTGGAAAATAAAAGAGGGTACCACAAATAATCAGTCTTGCTTTGGAGAATACAAAAAGACGTGCTTTTGTGAAACTTGTAAAAATAAAGAAGCATATTTTTTGTCTGTAAATATTAACTACAATACTTTAAATTAAGAAGCGCCATAACGGTCAGAACGTTAAGATGTTGAATTATTGTAAATTCATTTAAACGAATTAATTTCAGAAATTATAATTGCGTGCCGATATGGTTGTCGGACTTTCAACGCAATCAAATCTGAAAATATTAATAATCCCCCCAAATTTCCCAACTTAAAATTTCGCAATAAGTTTATTACAGTTTTTAAGTTGGGAAATTTGGGGGGATTATTAATATTTTCAGATTTGATTGCGTTGAAAGTCATATCGACAACCATATCGGCACGCAATTATAATTTCTGAAATTAATTCGTTTAAATGAATTTACAATAGTTCAACATCTTATAACGTTCTGACCGTTATGGCGCTTCTTAATTTAAAGTATTGTAGTTAACATCAGCGGTCTTTCAATCTTATTATTGTAAATATTAAATCCTATTTTCATGCTAAGTTTAGAGAGAGAAAAACGCCGAGTAAATTGTTCATTGTGTATTTTTCTGAGCGTTCTCCAAAACGTATCGCCGGTTGGATTTTAAGTTCCGTGAAGGCGGTGAGTGAGCTACCGAGGCGTGTTTCCGTTTCCTCGAGGCTATGGCCAGATTCGCGAGGCTTCACGTTTGCCTCCGCGAGATCGCAGAGGGCACGTGAGCTACGTCGATTTATTGGCGTTGAAAATCTCTGGAGTAAAGGAGAGAAAAAATACTACACTTATACAAAAATATTTCGTCTCGATAAATATCAAATCAAATGTTCAAAGATATATTTAGTATTTTTGTCCAATTATTTAATCTTTAAAGGCGTGAATTTATTTTTAAAATTTTACAGCTCTTCCTTGAGTAAGATTTATTATAATGTATCGTTTCATTGTACTCTTTCACGTAAAGAACGGTTTTGATAAAATATCTAAAAATTTTGCTAGGTATAGATATGAAAATAATTTTGTTGGACTATTAAAATTATTTTCAGATCTATATCTAACAAAATGTTTAGATAATTTAACAAAACTATTCTTTCCATGTTGCTCAAATTATGACATATTTTAGCAATTAGTGACTTTTTCATCCTGTAAAAGTTAATTCGCATAAATCCAAGACATCAGATTTTGCAATAAATAGCGACAAAATACATATTTCCTTCCAAACGATGGAAAAGTCAAGTCTGTCAGATTTTTTTCCCGAAAGTATTTTCGGCAAAGGACTTTCCTTTGCGCTCGCATCCTGAAATTCACGTGACTATGTTGCGGTCAACGAGGTGTATTATTATCATCATCATGTAGCGACGCGGCGAAGAAAGAACGTGTTCGCCTCGCCCGCGCGCACGCGGCCACGCGTGTATATAAATAGCCGCATATGGGCCGCATGCGTGCGCGCGCGTGTGCAAGTAACAATGCGCGCCCGCGTACAGCGGGCATAATGAGAGACGAGCAGGGAATTAATTGAGGTGGCGATGTAAGAAGCATACTTTCGGACGTGTCTGTGGCGTCTCGTAATTATTCTCTCTTACGGAACTGCTGCGTTGTGTAATTAAATCGTTAAATCGCTCACGGGAATGAAAGGCTCGAGTTACTTGTCGCGTTCATTATGAGAGAACTGTTTATCGTATAGAAGAAATACGAAGCTGCATCTATATTTTATTATTATTTCCGACGTACAATTACGTAAAATTATCGCAACGCGAGAAATGATTGTTTCCGTGTATTTGAAACGAACGCTTCCGTATCTCGAGAAGCTCTCTGGCATCTATCTATTGTACATTATTGAATTTCGATGAATGAAGGCGGACAATTGGCGCCTGTTGCTACTGTCGCGCGTAATCGTTTATGCAAGAGAAACGGTCGAGTACGAACCAACGAAAAGGATGTGCGAAAGGAAGCCGCGGGTATATTTCCCATCCGTATGAGAGAGAGAATGCCGGCTCGTTTCCTACCCCCCGCCGTGAATGAAAATACCCGCGACATGCACACACAAGAGCGAGAAGAAATTCGCGCAGCGTGACAAACGCCTTTTCATTTCGAGAGCCGCGGTCGAGCAGATCCGTTTTAATTTGACTTTCGCGTATTTGCGCTTCTTTACTCGTACCGAGCGCGTTCGCACCTTGCAGAAAACAATAGTTGCTTTCTGTTTTCATGCAAGTGATACTGAGTCTAAAGTTACATGAGTATTTTTATACACTCAGATAATGACATCACTACTTGCTTACTTTGATGACAAAGTCATCGCGTAACAACACAAGATTATAATCTCTTTTAATGTGAGTTACAAGATTCAAGAACAAGATTCGAGAAAGCACATGGTCTCGAGCTTGTGCAGATTGTAGGTTAAAAAACTCAGTCGAATCTCACTTGTTATAATGAAAAGGAATTCAACTGAGTTATGACGTCACAAATGAGAATTATTTGAGCGTTAATGTAAATGAAAACTAATGTCGCGTCCAGTGACGTCTGACTATATCCCGTTAACCGTTGGAACAATGGCTGACAAAGTGCCACTGTGTTGTCGAGGGTCATTGTTTCACGAACAGTTATATTTCTCTCTCCTTTTTGACGCGGTTGCATAATTCTTTTATAGGCGCGAAATCGATAGGGTAGATAAAGGGCCGAAGGAATAAAGTAGCAGCGGTTTTTTTCCGGACTGTCGTAACGGCACCGTAGGTACTTCGCAAGGGTGCATAATATTGCACATCGGATGCACCTTGCGCGAATGCCGCAACCTGTCGGCGAAATTTGAGTTATCGGACGATGGGGTCTCTGTGAATACGAGTCATTTAGCGTTGTAACCGACATACAAAAGCAAACGGGGGGAGAATTGCGAACAAGGTCATCGATATGAAGGGGTTGCGCCAACCTGTATTAGCAAGTGTTTTCATTATATTCTTTTTCCTCTCCCTCCTTAATACTAATCGATTTTTATAACGAATTTGGTTAGAGTTACGCACATAAAACAAATTGACGTAAAGATAGGAATTTCATATAAATATAAAAACAAATAATCAATCTGCAAAACCTTCAATATACTTTTTTATCGTGCTGTTTAGTAAAATACTTTATATTTCGAAGTATTTGCATTTTCTTTTTACACTTAGATTAGATGAGTGTATAACAATTTTAATATACGCATAATTCGTTAAATTAAATTTGCTATTATATAATATTAGTTTCGTTTATGCTATTAAAATTTCTATCACGTCGGAAATGAAAAGCATCGAATTCTCGCGAGTATCCGTTGTATCAATTGGCGAGACTTCGATTTCATCTCGTCAACTCGATACAAATCCAATAACTCTCTCCCTTCACTCAGGCCATAATGATGTTTCTTTTCGCGCGTAAGTCGAATTCGGTGTCTCCTTCGCGCAAATTGAATTTTATCCGGCAGAAAAAGCTAGTTCATCTCTCCCGGAGATCGCGCTCTTCCCTTTTGATATATTTTCTTCTATAATGCAACCACTTTTAATTTAATCGTGATTAAAAGTCCTCTCTTATACCGATACATCATTCCTGCATCGTTTCTGAAAGTGCCCGCATGGAAATTAAATGAAATATCGGACGCAAGGGATTGAACGAATTTCGTGGTCTCCGCGCGTGACGGATTAAAGGGATATGGGTACCTGTATAAAGTTTCTTCGTATGTGACGCCGTCGTGCCACGAATATCATTTTTCTTCCCTTTTTATCTGTTATTATGTAATTTGTAGTTCGCGCGGCGATCTTGGTCCGCGTCGTCATGGGATGAGAGACGTATCTCGAATCCCATGGAAACACGATCTTCCTCTCGATACGCTTCGAGCTGCGCGCATTTCCAAGTCGGGAATCAAAACGGAGGCATTGCATATTCGATTCGGGTAGAAGTAATTTATCAATTCGTCGTGAAGTTAAAAAGTCACAGCCGCTTAATTTTTACGTTTTGTTTCCAATCGAACGATAATACTCTTAGAAGGCTGTTTTGATTGAATTATTATACGATTGGAGATTCTTTCGTTAATCATTTTCATTATGAAACGACAGTTTCGGCCATTAGAATAGAATTGTATTCCTAGAATCTCACGGGAAAAGAGAATCGTGCGAACCAACTTTGACAGCCTAGTCTAGAGGTCGTAATTAATGGAGAGGAGTCGTACTCTTCTCTTCCAGCCGCTTCGTATACCTTAACTCTGGACGGCGATATATCCCCGGTCTCGTGCATTGGGGTGGCCGGGTGCATCGTGGCCAGGTAAAGGGCAGCTGTCCACCAGGTGCCAGTCTATCCCTCCATGCACCTCCACCTCCGGGAACGGTGGGGATCCGCCCGGTTTCATTGGATGCTGGCTCGCGCGCGTTGCGGCAATACTCGCGCTCCGCGACAGAAAACAGTCAGTCGTCCCAGGGCGCTCGACGGAGCACGTAGGCGAGCTGCGATCTACGTGCTGGATCGCCCCATTCGTCACCGTGACACGCGGTCTTGTTCGCAAGTCCCTTTTCTCTCTTTCTCTGTCTTGGGTTTGAGGTTTGCGCAGTGATCGCGACGTCCACCCGTTAGACACATCGCCGAATAAACAACAATCAGAACGGGAAAGGATTACGGAGTCACGTTTGATTTTCGTATCTCGGTCGTTTTCTCCATTAGATTTTCTTCACGTTAACGTTTTCGTTTAGGGTAGTTTCACGACTTTGACGGCCGAGCGTAGTGTTGTGAAAGAGAAGCTGACAGAGTAAATCTTGTCTTCGCGATCAGTGTCCGAAAGTGCGATCGTCAGTGAGATCATCGGAATTAGATCGTTCGTATATCGATTTCGCGCCGTTTGCTCCCCTATTTCCTGTCTTCATCTACACACCTGTAGACACGGTTTTTCGCGTCTGATTCGCGAGAGCAGTACGGCCACATTTATGGGGGTGTCCGGAGAGTGTGCGATCAAGGGCAGCAAAAGCAGCCACCCCTGTCACTGCTGCGGCCACGTCGGTAGTTCCGGCGCGAGCGTGCAACAACCGCAGCCGCAGCCGCAGCAGCAGCAACAACAACAGCAATCCTGCGAACCGTACTACCATCACCACCATCAGCATCATCATCATCACCATCATCATCACCATCACGGCAAGCACGCACCGCCAAGCGCGTCGCCGCAGCACAACAACAGCGGCGACAACAACATCCTGGCACCGTTGCGCAGCAAGATGAAAGTGCTCAAGAAGCTCAAGCGCAAGATGGGTTTAGGTGAGCCACACCTCCATCACTTCCTCATTGTCTCTGATGCTTTCCGGTTACTGCTCGGCCGATCATGCGACTAATCGATCGATCACAAACGCTGCTCCGCGAAACTTGTCCGATTTTGCCGGTCAACGACATTCGGAAGGCTTCCTTCATGAATGAGGCTTGACGGAACAAAGTTTATCCAGTTAACCAACAATGTTCGGATTCACCAACTTCTGATTTTATGTATCTGTCTATTTACAGAATTTAATATTTTAAAATTTGATTGCGAAAAAGATTGACTTCCCCTATGTATACTTTCATTGATGTTTTATTGTAGAATGTTAGCTAGTGTTACATCGTGCATCATACTCCCAAGCTCTTGCCAAAGCGATCTGCATTCAAATCGTTGCTGTAAAATTGAATTCATCGAGCGTCCCAATGAATATTGCTGGAACCGAGCGGTAAACTCTCTCGTCATCGAGGAATGAATCTCCAAACTCCAAAACGACGATAGAATGAGCGGGGAAACAATTTTGGCTTTTCCCTGCGGTTCGTCGGCGGTTTATCGCGAATCCAATAATTGTTGACGACGGATCTGCTGCCTCCAACTTTTCATCATATTTTGGAAGAAGTTTAACTATACTTATTCTTAGTTTATCTATTATTATTTAGGTATTTGTATCGAGGGGCGATTTTTAACTCTAATAAAAAATTAATGTTTTATATGTTAATGGGGAAATTATTTAACTTGTAGATAGAACGAAATGATTTTGAGGAAAGAATGGACTTCCAATTCAAAATTTATTATTAGTGTCGCATGTACTAGATTTTTGCAGAGCAACCAATCAATGTGTGATAGAAAGAACGTTTTGTTGAAATCTCTAAAAATTTAGCAGTTACAAATCTGAAAATAATTTTATTTGGATCATCAAAATAATGTTGTAGGACGGCTTAAGCTGGTTGCTAGAATGTTAAAACTTTTTGCAGCATTGGCGTTAAGGTTTAAGCATTTTATAGAATTATTTTGTCCAACAAAATCATTTTCTGCAGATTTATATCTGGCTACATTAATTTCTAGATACTTCAGCAAACCCGTCCTTTTTGGATACGCGATCGATACTTGTAAGTTGGTTGCGATATAATAGAAGCTGATCGAAAAGTACTAGCTGCGAAAGGGCTTCATTTCCTACAACTGTCCTGAT
This sequence comes from Mycetomoellerius zeteki, assembly GCF_001594055.1. Lineage (NCBI taxonomy): Eukaryota > Metazoa > Arthropoda > Insecta > Hymenoptera > Formicidae > Mycetomoellerius > Mycetomoellerius zeteki. The sequence goes on from NW_017256500.1 coordinate 3,910,078, forward strand.
TTCAGAGTGTATCGTCACGCTCGTTTCCATTTCAATAAAAGCTCATTTTGTGGCGAACTTACGGCCTGAGCTGTGTTTCGTTGACCGACTTTTCCTTCAATGGACGATCCGTTGAATTCCACGAGGAAGGCGCAGCACGAAAGGATATATAGCTTCTCATTGACTTCAGCTTCTTTGCCTCGCTTCCAGCATTTCGCAGCGTTTTCATCAAGTATCCTTGTTTTGCGATTCAGTCTTTCGACGACAGTTTCTCACAAAGTAACCAGAAACTACTCGTCAACCCTTCACGGAAAAAAATAAATTGGTACAGCAAACCTATAACTTATTGCGCGAATTCGACATCTATAACTAAGAAGATTTGATGGTGTAACAAATCGCTAATGTTATTCAGCTGACTTTGCTACTTTAACATAGAAAATTGACTGTCTGTATATTACGACTGTAGATTTGTTAAATCAGTGAAGTTTTCAGATGTTTTTTTTCCGTGTTTGCGCGACTTTTATTTTCAATACTTATTGTGCTGATTGTTTTCTTTATTTTTCGCATGTTCATCATCACAAAATTTCGAGCATGATGAGAGAAATGAAAGAAACATCGCCGAAGATTTAATTCGATTGATGTGTTCGATCACAATTTTTATTGACTTAGACTCTTAGAAAAGATTAAATTGAAGTCACTTTCGGAGACGACTAATAAACGAGCAACTTTAGGTGTTAAAAATTAAAATATTATTTATACATTAAACAACATATCAATTTAATTAATTTCGTTCGACATACATTTTATGTGCAAGGATAGATTAATCGATTTTAAACTGAAGAAGACTCTATGAATCGAAACGTTTTTGTAATTAAATTTTGTATGTTGTTTAATGTATAAATAATATTTTAATTTTTAATCGTCTCCGAAAGTTACTTGTTGTTACAAATATCGAGCGTTATTTTGTTATTAAATTGTTATTTACATTTTGTTATTAAATTGAAATCTATTTAAACAATAATAATGCAAAATAATAGAAAACCGAACTAATACTCTTAATTAATGATTCATAATTATATACATATATATTATTTTTTATATAATTTATACATCTAATTAATAACATTAGTATGTATATGATAATGCTTGAAGGATATTCAAGATACTTTTTATAGGTATAGGATTCCAAGAAAATATTTTTGTTTGTGGCTATATTTTTGTTGTACATTCCGATGTAATCTGATGACCGAGATCTTTAAATGCTATTTCCCGACAGGATTTGTAATACACAGTACTTTACTATGAGACAAAGCGTCAGTTGTTGTCGATTGAAATCGAGGTTAAAGGTTACAAGTGGAATTTTACGAATGGAATGAAGTGGAGTGGAATGGAGTAAGGAAAAAGAGTGGTTTTCCTTACGTGATAAATTTTACGTGTCAACGACGTTCCTCCACCGGGAGGTTTCTGGGGACCAACGCAATGCGAGCCCTTTGTGGGAGGGCTTTGAACCGTTGAAGATTTGTAAAAGGGATACGTGCACTACTGGGATACTTTATATCAAAGAGAAATTGTTTTGAACTTATTCTTGCGTAATTTGAATTATTTATTATTATATCAACAAGTAGCATAATGACTATATTATTATAAATCTGTCCTAATTTTTAAGTTTACATAATTTTTAAAATCTGATTGGTAAAAATTTTACGCTGTACTTACATCCTTCGCGAAGTATAATATGATTTAAATAAGTAAGAAACAATATGCAATAGTTGCAGTTTTTGGCAATTATTTGGATCTCATTTTTATGATTACTGAAAAAGTTATAATTTTTTTCAAGGATAATTTTTTTCTGAAGCTTTGATCGATCAATTCTTTCTTCATTTCTTCATAATCGTACATAAGAGAAGTAGCTTTTATCTCTGTCTCTCTTTTCTCCCTCCCTTTTTTGATCAAAGAAAACTGGAGCAAACAACTCACGAAACTACTTTGAAATTTCGAAGTTGTCTCGTTGGTTGTTTTGCATGAAACATTTGGCCCAATTGATAAGTGTATTTAAATATCCTGCAGTATTTCGCTTTCGTTATTTATGTTTCTTTGGAACATATAAAAATTTTTACTTTGAGAAAAGGGATGGAGAGAGGAGTGAGAAAAAATAAATCAAGAAGAGGGATATTTCTAGCGGAATAGGACACTTTATTGCCATCATCATCGTCGCGGAATGAGTGAAACGAAGAAAGTAAGTCATCGTATTGCTTCTGGGATACTACTCTTTGCTTTTCCTTCTTTTTCTTGTTTTTTTTGCGGTTTGGTGAATCACTCATTTCTCGGTTGCAGAGATTCTCAGTCTCTTTACTTTCTCACCTCATCGCGACTCCTTTTTTTTCTCTTTCAATAGCCGCGAGATACTTCTTTCCTTCTCGCGTCTGTTATAACCAGTTTGTCTTACAATTCCATCTCGTATTCTTTCTTTTTACTCGTAATCGGGATACATTATGTTGTTCGATCATCAACAAGACGAGAGAAAAAAGATTCTTAGAGGATTCTTTCTCGCGTGCGCGCGTTCAATCGTGTGATCGAGAAGTGCCGGTCAGGACTGGACTAAAGTCGATTTACCTGTTCGAGGAAAGGATCTTTTTCCCCTTTCCGATCTGAGTCACTGAAAACGATTGGTGACGCATTAAGTTGCTGGCCGTGACGAAACGTTATTGCAATGTAAATTGCATAATGCGTTCGCGCGTGCATACAAACAATGTATCACCTGCGTCGGGTATGATTCAAGGAATTAGTTTCCCACAAGTTTCACTTTGTCATATCTATTGAAATCTTAATCTTCGGTTATTAACATACTTTCGAATCTACAATAAATATAGTTAAACCTTGATTTATTGATTTATTTAACATTTAATGAGAGAATTAATCGAAATATATTTACGTCCTTGGAATCTGAAGTCTTCTGCATGATTAAGTTTTCTTACTTATTAATTTTCTTACCTGTATATTTATTAATTTATGTTACAACGTAACTCGATGAATAAATAATTTATTAAACATACACGTACATGTACACGCGCATACGGTGTTGTTAAAGTAATTACTATCGTCTAGTCACGGATTTCTCATGGTATCTCCTCAATTACTTAGAAACAGAATGTCTTACGGTTTCTGCGTGTCTGTCGAGTCCTCTTTCCGGAATGGGTGAGCCTTGCGAGTCGTCCGAGTTGTCTCATAGAAGAAGATCCAGTCCAAGGAGCGATCACTGACCGTCCTCACTGACTCGACAATCTCGCACACCCACCCACCCACTTTCCACTTCGCCGTGTGACGTCAGAAAGCGAGCCGCGGAACCCGTCTTTGTTCCCACAAGCGTTTCGCGAACCGGTTTTGCGGTTCATGATGCCGCGTAGTGTTCCTGTCAGCTGGTCGGACCGTTTAATCGGGAATTCTCTCTCCGCCTATTTTAAAGGTTTGGCGGCCGTGTCCTTAGGAGTCAGTCCTTTCCAAGAAGCGTTCATTCATCCTTTCTTCCTGAATAAGGGCGGGAGCATAGAATCTTGCATAACGCAAATTGCATAACAAAAAAAATCAATGAAAGTCCTTCATTTCCTTCTTTTCCGCGTGAAATAATGGACTCTGATTGGTATAGATTTTTTATGCTTTAAGCATTATGCGTTATGCAAAGATCTGTGCTACGGCCTTAACGCTTGTAAATTACAGTGATAACACTGGCATGCATATGATAGGCGTATCAAAATTCATAACTGCAACATATTTACCACATTCTTATCTCAACAGGATACATGCATGTAAATAAATATATATGTAGTATATCTATATGTATATACACAAACCGCACACAGGATGAGTTCAGCGAACTTCAAATGGATTATTTAATCGAAAACGAAATTAGTTCCTAAATATCGTGTCGATCCGTAAATGTCAAGCAACGTTATCGTCGAATAAAAATCTGTTATATATAAAGGTGTCATTTCACGAGACGTTGAAAAACAGCGTCAGCATGATCACGTGCTCTCAACTTGACACTGAAAGTTGGATTTATCCAAAATCGACGCTAGACAGAGTATAAAAAAAAAATGCAGTGTTGGGTGCCTTTCAACAAGAAGCGCAGTTAACACAGTGAACCATTACGTATTCTTATTGTTTGTTAATATTAAACAAAGATAAAATGATCACTGTGTTATACTGTACTTCTTCCTGGAAAGCACTATTTATATGTAGCATTCAATCTTGAATCGAGATCTCTGAAAGTTAGATTTATCCAACTTCCACAGCGTCAGATACCTCACAGAATATAATGATTCATTGTGTTACATCGTGTCGTTTGTATCTCTTGCTGGAAAGTACTCAACACTATATTTTTTTCATATACTTTGCTCGTCTAAAATCAATTTTGATCCTATAACTTATTTTGAAGCTGAAAATGAGCGTCAACATGAAAAGGCACCTATATTAATTTAGATATCTTTAAAATAAAAATTGCCATTTCTTGTTTAGAGTATCTTTCGATAACGTTTTTGTCTCTACAATGATACCTTCTCAGTTCACGCTGACCGATTCGTGACGTTCTTCGAAAAAATAATTTCTACAGGGTATCGCCCGCAACATCCGGCCGGCGGCACACCGTGAGCGGAAGCGAGGGTATTCAAGGACGGAAGTCGACATCGATAACACAATAGAGCCGAGAGTTCCGTTTTCCGAGATCGAGTTCTCTTGGGACGGCTTTTTGTCTGAGATCAAACGCGCCTCGCACGTCGGCCAAGACGTTCCATATCTCAATTCTACATTTCATCTAAGTCTTCGATAACAATTGCGTCTTAGGCGTTGGAATAAAATCTTGTTTTTCGCGCGTGTCTGCTTCGCGCTCCTCCTTTTGCGAAGGAGATCGTAATCTCATGATGCGGACGTGGAAAGTGGACCTTTGCGGAAACAAGGTGCGTGAACACCCCACGCGAATACGCAGCGCGTGCACCGGAAGCGACTTCATAAGCAGACTCGCGTACCTATCTCGAGCCGTTCGGGCTCGGCTGCGTGAAAATTCGTAAGATCACCCTGCCGTGACGCGATTCGTTCGGAGCCACATACGTCTCGTCTTACGTGGCTGCGTAACGTGACGTAATTGCAAAACATTTTCTGAATATTTAATTCCGCGATTTCTCGCATAGCTCCAACGGCTGAAGTTGTGTTATTATAGCCCGTCTTTCTTCATACGGATTAATCATGACGAAGATCTAAACATCCTTGTTTTGTCTACTATTCGCGCGAGATGATCTCTTTTGATACGCATTTGTTTACGAATAGACATGCCGTTGCAAACTCCTACTGACTTTCCTCCACAGGTCTAATAAAAAAAATGGAGTAACTGTCAAACATCTGTCGTCGGTCGAAGTGTTTCCAGAAGACGCATTCCAGAGTACGACAAGAGCTTTCATGAGTGCTTTCGAGGAGCTCATTTGCTAAATTAAGGTCGCTGTTGCTATTATAACGTAATGGATTCTCGAGTGATAAGCCAGATCGCGAACTTTCATAAACTCCCGTCGACTAGAAAATATCTCGTGACTCTGAAAACAGATGCGAAAACAAGCCGAGATTAGATTCCACTTGAATCTCTGAAATAACGAGTTAATTAGCCGTTAAATACAGCCCCGTTCAGTCTCAGGTTTCACGAGCGAACTTTTTCCGTTAATTAATTAGTATCGCGGCGAACATTATTTCTCGCGAATTATGTGAGGCAGAAAAGCATTTAAAGCGGTATTAAATGTTCTGTTGAAATCGCGTAATACTTGAAATTTATTCGACGCAAATTGCCCGAGATGAAGGAGCACGGCGATGAAGAAGAGTTGTCAGTGCGATCTTCACGCATACTCTATACATAAATCTCCTAACTACGCAGCGAAACGTCTTAACGACTCGTTCTCCTTCGCGTAATCCTGAATACGCCATGAGCACCCCTTGCCGAGATTTATCGCGACTGCTTTTTTAAGGTTTTCTTTTCCTCCATAGAAATGCTCTACTGCGCTCAAGTACGTTCGTCGTGGTTTTAATGTTTTAAGGGTGAGACAGCACCGTCGCGACGAGACCATTTCTTAATTTGAGTACATTTGTCTGGCTGCTTCTGGGCTTCTTCTCATTTCGACTCGCGTAACTTCTCGTTCAGAAAACCTCCTAACTGTTCTCCCTCGGCACGTGGCACGTACTCGATACTTTTTAATCGCCATAGAAACGAAACTGCAGCCTGGAGTTGTCTGGGTGTGCCGCGATACGTCTGCTCGGTTGCTAAAAATAGAGCCGTAACGAGCTTTAGGAACTTTGGTTTTAGAAGATAAGGACGAAAGTCGTATAAAACGAAGGACACAGAAATAAACGTTATATCTTCGAAAGACTAAAGTCGTGTAAGGTACCGTTGCGGACATTTGCGCTTATTTTACTTAGACTGTTATCTTTCTTTATTTTTTAATATACATCGAAGATACGATGATTCATTTTTCTCATTGAAATTGTGGGTTCGGTTACATGCGGCGCGATGATTCTCTCGGCCCTCGATCTGAGACTGACTTTTTCAAGAGATGTTCTATGATGAAAGAGAAAGAGAGAAAGAGAAGCCCCTAGAGCCCCTTCACTCGCAATACACATATTACTCCTGGGAGTCGAGAGCCGCTTCTAGACTTTAATGGAACAAATGTTGCGAAACCACATCGTTGCCCTTCATACCCTCGAATCACTTCGAGGACTTCAATGCCACTGCAATTTCGACGATGATAATATCACAGAATTTATCGAATGCTTTTTAATCGAGTCTCTTTTATAATGATTCGATCCACGATAATCTGATGCAAATAAGAACTTTCCTCAGCAATCGTCGTTGAAATCTTTTTCGAATCTTTTGAATCTTCAGGCTCTTTGACATGAAGTTCTTCATTGCAATAATGAGCTTCAGATTGAGAGCGAAGGTCTATTCTTGAAGGATGCCCTTACCGAATAATCGAGTCGATCGCTGGATTATTAACATACGAATGGTCGTTCGGGGACGTGCATAACGGAGTAGAAGTCCCCCTTATCACGAAACTTTCGCTGCGCTTTTACACTTGCCCTCGCCGGAAGTTGTTGATACTCGCAATTTCTCGCTGATTGGGATAGAGGCATACTTACCGCCCACGAACAAAACGCATCGTACCGGGAATCGTCGAATGGAAAAAAAAAGGAAGGAAGGGTTACGGTGAAAAATCCAACGTTATCGACCCACGCGCAATTCGCGCGGCGTGGCGCCTCAATGAGCGAGTCAATGTCTGAATGAACGACGAGATGATTTAATTGCCGAGTGTCAGAGTTCATCTCGACGACGTGACTGTCGTCTGACCAGCGTCTCTCATTCTCCGTTCCGCCCACCCGTCTACACCGGCCATACGAAATCGGCCTAATCGCAGGAAGTTCGCGGCTGACCCCCGCGATTGAATTCAATTAGCAACGACACGAGAAAATTTCTCACAAGAATTTCTCTCGGGTTTAATTATCCGGCCGAATGTACTCGCGAGAGTGTATTGTTCCTCGGCGCTCTGTGATCGTAATCAAGAATTATTGAGCCACTTTTCGCAGTCATAATTAAATTAATGGACTTTGAGTAACGGATGATGAATATTTTAGTTAAATGTAATTTCGTTTTGCCAAATGACTACGGCAAGATTAATTTATCTGCCTGCGATCGTCTTCCTCGAAACCACCCATATGCACCGGCGATCCCACGAAAGTACCGGTTTTACGCGATAAACCAAACCGCCGGCGTGTAAACCGCGGTGGCCTGCCGATTATAGAAACAACCGGCGTTTATCGGCACCGCAGCCGTAAACTTCTACGACTTTTACTTGCTTTCCTCATCATGATTTATAATCTGCGAATTTTCGCCGCCGAAAATTTTACAACGCAATCCGAATCAGACGATAAACGACGTGCTATTATCGTATGTTTCCATCATCAAATCTGTTTCCATCGTTTCTCAGGGTGTTTATGCGATCGCTGATGATTGTGAGATCATCATAAATAACCAACAATCCTCAACTCGGCGTTAGAGCTTCAGTGCCTTAGCAACGATAGAGATTTCACTGTTAAATTCATAATGTCAAATTACATCCAATTTGAGTTAGTTTTAATTATTTCTATAAGTCGTCATTGTTGCTACTTATTACATCGTTAATTTAACTAAAACAATAGCGATAAATAACTTAACTTAAGAAAATGTATTAAATGTATTTGACTAAAATTTAATTTATGATTTACTAAGTGCATACGTTAATATAAACGTTGTTTCTATAAGTCGTCATTGTTGCTACTTAATACATCGTTAATATTTAACTAAAACAATACCGATAAATAACTTAACTTAAGAAAATGTATTAAATGTATTTGACTAAAATTTAATTTATGATTTACTAAGTGCATACGTTAATATAAACGTTGTTTCTATAAGTCGTCATTGTTGCTACTTAATACATCGTTAATATTTAACTAAAACAATACCGATAAATAACTTAACTTAAGAAAATGTATTAAATGCATTTGACTAAAATTTAATTTATGATTTACTAAGTGCATACGTTAATATAAACGTTGTTTCCCTTGAAAATAACTATAGAAATGGATTGATTTACATTTTGGTATATTTAGAAATAAATAAAATCTTATTTAACTTAAGGGATTGGATTGCTACTACTCTTTTGATATCTAACAGTGTTGAATTATAAGAAATAGATAATCCCCAGTCTGGCATTGCAGCTTTAGTAATACGATAGAGATTTGAATTATAATTTTGGAAAAAAAAATATATATATGTTGGAATTTGGAAAACAATTCGAATGAGAAATACACATCATACGTGTTGACATGATGGTAATGATCCATATGTTTTATAACTCCATATATTTAAACTCCACGCTGCTCGCGATCGATGATTCACGCGAAAACAATCAGTGGATTATAGAGAGAACAGTAATTATTGCCAAGAAGTAATGGCCGCTCTTCATCGAGGTCTTCTCTCGCAGATCTCCGTGTGTACGCTAATTTGCGTCTAATTTAACATGAACGGAATCCCGAAGGCGATGCGGATGATCGCGCTCTAACGACCTTCTCCCACGCGTCGTTTCTGCCTTCTAGGCATTGTTTCAATTCCACGGAGAAAATCACCGATTTTCTCCTCGTACATACGAACTTATGATTAGTCAGGATTTCACCGTGATGACCCATCGATATTCCATGCCGGTAATAATCGGTACGGCCATCGTAATATTTAGAATCGTAGCGAGGCATACGTCTTTCGCGCTCTTCTAATCGAGATCCAGAGCGTAGTATCGTTTGAGGCGCACAAAAAGAAGAATCGTCCTGCTGGAAAGAGAACGGCGATGGTTTTCCGCTTCATCCGTCACGGTTGAGAGCCACGGTGAACCATTCGACCTCTGGTGTAAACCGAGAAAGTCTGCGGATGACGCCAACAAGAGCAACCGGATCGGATAAATTAAAGACGTTAAGGTCGTTGCCTTTAATCCTTTTGTCGACCAATTACGTCTTTTCCTGCGCAACTTGGAAATTGACATAACTCACCATCGCCACGAAGGTCGAAGAGACGTTAAAGAATGCGAAAGAGGAGAGCGAATGTTTTATGTGTGTCGACCATATTGGGTTTTTCTTTAACGCTGGAATTTGCACGCGAATTCCCACGGACTTCGATAGGTTTTATGTAGATATTTTTTGTGGAAGGGGAGGATCGGGTCACGGAGGAAGAAAACAGGAAGGAAAGGCACGCGGGATCGTGCATGAGGGGAAGCCGATGACGGTGGCTTCCCTCCAGGATATTAAGGGCAGATGGACCGTGAAACTTATCGTCATAGGAGCATTATGCGATTAAGGGTTTGGTTTCTATCGAATCATTCTCACACTAAAGTGTAATGCAATATCTGTCATACTTTTCTTTATTATTTTCTTTCTTTCTGAGCATTTTACTTTAAAGAAATTCGGTGAATTTTATATTTAGGGATTCAATCGTCGTTTTCAGTCGATGAGCTCAAAATCACTCGGAGCTTTCGCACGAAGCTGCATATATAGCACATACCGAGCTTTGCATATCGCTATCAACCCCCTGACAACGGCCAGTCTGGCTGTGTCGGGGGCTGGGATCGATAGAGCTTCTATTGCGATATCGCGCGCAAACCCCATGGGCGAGTATGGTGGCGACAGTGGTTGGGATGGTGGGGGTACTCTGCGTCGCGGAGCCACCCTCACATTTCTACGGAAATCCTATATAAAAAAAGGAGACACGCAGCTCGTTTAATCCTCTCGATTTGCGCAGACTTCGCAGCTTCATATTCTTCCACGCTTCGGCGCTCTTCTACTCGCTTCGAATTGAATGCATTTTTCATCATCTACCAGTCTCGTTTACTCTGAATTATTGATTTATACCGATAAAAGCTGGTTATAATAAATTATAAGTAATAATAGTAAATTTATACATAGGTGAATCACAATAAGTTGCCTTAATTTTTATTACCTTGAGTGTTGAGGCCAATTTAAGGTTACTTATTGCCTTACCTATCGTAATCATGTGATTACAAATTCTAAACAGTGATTAATGTTTCGGGCGCACATACGTAATTGTTGTAACCCCGTAATATTTGACACGTTGTTCGAGTCATCCCTAATCGAGTAGCAACTCCCTACATAGCCGATCAAGTATGCTAATGTCCCGTGAAAATCGCCGAACCATGAAGCTCCATTCGGGATACGTGTGGATCCTTCGTTCATCCGTCTTTTCCCACCGCGCAAGCTCGCTTTTAAATTATTTTTCTAGAAAAAGGTATGTAGGTCGCTGCAATTCCCTCCTCGCGCTGTTAAGCGACATGAATGCTTACGCATAAGATCAGATAGGGCTTCGCAGGATCATCGATCGGTTTTCAGGACGACCGGAGGGTGCCGGAATGCCCAAAAGCTTAGGGTCCTTTTGTATTCTTCCCTCTCTCCGGTCTTTTTTTTAGATCTCGTTCTTTGGCTGACGAAGGGATGGAGGGGGGCGACACCAATGCCAGTGCTGCTGGCTGGCTGGCTTTCGTCGGGCCAGGTGGTGCGCAACCGTTGCTACGGCATGTATCGCCATCCCTAAAGCCGTGTGTTCCGCTTCTGCGAGCAGCTGCAGCTGCGACATATACAGCGACGTCTGTGCGCGCGCGTTGCGTGTCGCTCCTCAGCCATCGGAGGGTCGAATTCGCGTATATTAACGCTTGTGAAACGTATTTCACTATTTACATATTTACACTATCAGAGACGCGCGTCTCCGTGACGTTCCTTGTGCCGGGGCTTAATTATTTTCTGAAGAATCCATTTTTAATTGGCCAGTATTGCGTTTTATACTCCGTACTGTAAACAGTTATTCGTAATTGCGAAGAAAACGAGATATGAATGAAAAATGATTATGGGAGAACAGAAATTGAATTTATGTTTCAATTTGAAAAATAAATTCTACAATATAAACGAACTATTATTTACCATGTTTACATCAAATCAATTGATAATCATTTGATAATCAATTGATTATCAAAGTATGCGTGATCATCAATTCATTATCAGATTTCCGTTATGGTATTTGTGTTAATTCCTAAGATTAACATCGATATATGAAACTTTTTATATGTTACGCCTTTCGCTAATATCGGCAGATAAGACCGCGCCTTATCGCTGGCATCCGCAAGGTGAGATCCTCCAGATACACCCGCCTTTCCGTTTGAATGCCCGGCTGCCATGCACAGCTTGTCGAAGTGTATGTGTATGTGCACGTGCCTGTGTATTGACGGATCACACAGACACACGTAATGACAGCGGGGAGTTGGTCGGGGCAGCAACCAACGCAGCAGATGGGGAGTTTGCTTCTGCAAGCCAGTCGTTGTAGCGGCGTGGCTGAGGCTGCCCGCCTTTTCCCGGCAACTCCTGGCTTGTAAATCCACTCGTGTTTTCCTTTTATCATTCTTTCTTCTCTCTATTCGTTTTTCTTCCGA
>NW_017256500.1:3922113-3937613 GCF_001594055.1 Mycetomoellerius zeteki
CCCTTCGTCTTCTTCCTTCAACCCCTCCTCCCTTCGCCCCTTGGACACCCTTCGCCGGATCTGACGTTGATGAAGATCCCAAGTTGAGAATCAATCGATCACCTAGTTTTCAATCTCAGTGAGTACTCATCGATTTTCTTTGTCTCAAGCTCGGACTAAATTCTAACGTTTTCGTTGCGCTTCTGCTGTCCGCGAACAAAAGGTTCAATCATGGGAAAACGCGTTTGCTCTACATATATTATTTCATTTTTTATTTTATCATTTTGTACTTGATATAACGTTTTTATGATTTGATACAATCTTTTTATAAAATTTTACAGGAAAAATTTCAAATTATCTTCAACAATTAATTCGCCAGCTCCAGATTTTTTTCTGTTTTGCTAATGACATCGGAAAATTTCCTTGTCAATGAAAAATCTGTATTTTCCTATACAAAATTTTTTTCATAAAAATATATTTGTTTGATCGTTTTTGAAAATCGTCATTGTTTTGCGTTCTAAGCTCGAAGATGTCTTTGTCCTGCTCTAAGATTGAGATGTCTTTGTCTTGTCAACGATCGAGGCGACCATTGACAGTCAATACAGCCACCAGAGTGGCACGATTGCGCCTGTCGGCACACGTTCTCGGTGAGTACAAAAACGTATCGTTCTCCTTCTCTCCGTTTTTCTCTCCCCGAACTTTGATCTCTCCCTTTGAACTCCCCTGCTAAGAATCAGCTGCTTTCACATCACTGAACTGCCTCACACAATATACCGAATCTGAAAACTCCCCATTGTGTGTGTGTGTTATTTACAATAAATATTTGATCACTAATTCAATCGACAACATTTAAAATATGATTCTGACATTTTTCAAGAAAATTAATGTGTGTGTAATAAAAATAAATCATTAATAATATAAACGATTTAAATAAATTTTTACTTGTAAAAAGCAACACAACATTAATACCGTTAACTTAATGACTAATGCCAGTTTCCAATGTATCTTAACTTTAATCTCAACTTTTCATCTTTTTCTATGCCTGTTTCTACTAATGTAGTCTAATTTTAATCTCGGTTCAACTAACTCTTCATCTTTTTCTAGTTCCATGAATTAGAAAAAGACGAAAAGTAAGTTGAACTGAGATTAAAGTTAATCTACGTCGATGAAAACAGGCATAATTTGTAAGATCGAAGAAATTGTTAATTGTTGATCCAATTTGCGAAATTGTAACTGACTACATTCATAATTAACGAAGTATTAATTCATGATGGCCACGCATCGCCGAATGAGTCATGAGGCCTGTTCTTTTTGGCTGAACTTTTGCACCAGTTCATCTTTCTTCTTCTTTCCTTTCTTTTGAAGAGAAAAGGAAGAAAGATGAACTGGTGCAAAAGTTCAGCTAAAAAGAACAGGCCCATTTTCTCTATTCAGTCGCCTATAACTCTTCGAAAGGCTTACGTCAACGGCTATCTGACCGTTGCGTTTCTCCAGTCTATTCGCTCGAATGAGCGCTTGCTAGTGCTTCCCTAGTTGGTTTGTACTCGAAATTAGCGCGCAGGGCACGACTCCGGTTAACGACGAGTGCGACGACACGCGTTTCTTTGTCGTACGAGGAAGCGGAATTTCATTAACGCGACCCCGCGCCTTCATGAGTCACCGCGACAATATGTTGCAGATCGTTTAAGGACCCGATGATACAATCGACGGTTTGTCTTTCTCTCTCTTTCTCTCGTCATGTATTAGCAACGTGGCGTAAGAAACCTAATTTCAACTTCGCTTAGGACCGTAACTGGGTCGACGATATCATCCACAACGGCAACGACCGCGTCTTCGAGGCGTCATATTGTTCCTTTTATTCACCAGACTCTACCGCGCGAGTACGCCCAAACCGTTAAGCACAATTACACCGGGCGATACCATATATCCCGCGGACTTTCTATCTAATTAAATACAAGTGCGCCACGTAGGCAGCGGCTCTAATGCAACCCTGAATTATCCATTGCACTTGTTTCTCTACTTTCATTGCTCATCGTGTTCATCTCGACGTTTGCCTGATTGCTCGACCGCCTGCGTCTTGCCTCGCTTATAAATTGGCGATTCGCTATGCCACGTTAAATTCGCGCACATCTAAATTGAATCTTGTTAATTCCTATATTGAATATATTATTGAATACATTAATTAGATTGGATGCTAAAGATTTCGATTTTAATTTTTATTTAACTTTTAAGTAGGTATATGAGATTCTCAAAACATCTCAAAAATTTTTACTTTTGTAGATATATTTTTTAATAGTGTGTATAGAATTAATTTATATTATTTATACCAATATGAGATGGAGCAATGTAGAAATAACGAACTTTAATATTTCTTTGACATTCTGGATAATATTTTTTATTTTCCTTTTTCAGAACAAGGTTTTTAAAGTGTAACTATGTGTGGGATGCTTTGGCCACCCACTTAAAGGTTAAGACTGCAATTCAAATTGATATTAGCAAAGATATTCACTTCTTTTCGTTCTATTTTTTTTAAATTTAAATTGATAGGAATTCCAGAAGTTGCGTCATTGCTTGTCGATCGCAAGATTAGAGATTGCAGTTCGAACCCCGCGATCGCCCACGTAAAACAACTCGAGTGTGGCTGAAACCGTTAATCCCGCGTTCTCGGAGACGCTATGCAGGAGAGTTGCCGGCCCAGTTTCCGCTGTTTTCCCTTTCTTTACACCCCCGCGCATAAGTCGCTCGCGGCGATCCCGCACGTGCGAAGCACGACAGATGCGGCGCAAACCCCCGGATTTCGAGGGTTGAACGAAGGGTGCGGTATCTTGTGGCCACCCTCTCTCGTTTAACTTCGTTAATCCGATTGTTCGTAGATGAGCCGTGGTGGCCGCGTTAAAAGTGCCGTGATGGGAATATACACTTGTCGTCGTGGGGTTTCGTTACACCCCCGAGTCTAAGGAGCTTAGAGTACTCCAGTTGTGTTTGCACCAAATGGTTTTGGCTCATTTTAAGATCGTGAGATTTGCTTTTATAAAAATTCGTTAATAACGCCGGCAAATCAAAGAGTGTGAGTCACGCTCCGTGTCGTCGTCATTCCTAGCCAAGTAATCGAGGATTAATAGTACCAGGAAGGTCCGAGCGTTCACCGTGAACGTTCGCAGGTTGCCGAAAAGCGGGTCACCGAGGCTACGCCGAGGGATAACTCGGATAAAGATCTCTCGGGCGTTCTTCCATCAAGCGTGTGTACCCAACTACGCCACATACCAGCGTTCTTGCCTCGGAGGCTGATCTTTATTCCGTTCGTGCGAGCTCAATTCCAGACAGAGAGGTTGCTTATGAGAAACGATACGTACATTCTTCCGCTGTTTTATTACGAAAGCAAGCAGGCAAATGACAGAACTTGACACGTAATTACGAAAGAATCTTGTACGAGTACAATCATCAGTCCAATGACGCTGACCGCGTTAGAACGGTTATCGTGCTACATCAAGCTAATCGCGCGAATATACGCCATAACGTCATCGCAAGATTCTTATCGCAAATCTACATGATAGACTCTTATCTTTATCGCCTCGGACAATGAATCGCTAGTACGATCGTGACGATTAGGGAGACTCGGAGTCGAGTTCGACGACCTTCAACCACCCCGTTATCTATCCGCTCCTAATCGCGATTCCGAATCGCGTGTAGATGGTAGCTTAATGTACCGATTGTTTACCGCGTGCTGCATCACGCGCACGCGAGGTGCTCTCCATAATTACGTTAACTATGCGCCATCTCCAAGAGCTACCTTCTTCGTGTGTACGATTACTTTTCTATCTCGCTCGCCTTTTCCGTGCTTTTCCCTCCCTCTTTCTTCCTCGATCGTAGCTTCTCGTTTGCGCCTCGGGCTGTGTGCACGCGTTATTATTATTTCAGCATGACGAGAGACTCGCACATTGCCATCTTACGTAACGCACGTGATGGTGGAGGGCAAGGCAGAAAGAATGGCAAAGAAAGAGAGAGAGAGAGACTGAGAGAAAATTGGAAAGGAGGGAAGAAGAGAGGAACCGGCCTGTGTAGGGGAAAGAACGTGCGGAGCTCCTCCGTGGGGAGAGAGAGAGATAGAGAGGGAGATCGCCTCCTAGGAGACTAGGTAGCTCGGCAAAGATCACGGCACCGGGCGTGGGAACAAGGCCCCTCCTGCTACGAGGCCTAGCAAGAGCGCGCGCGGAGAAAATTACCATCGGCTTCCTCCGCGTGCTGCTTAACAGTACCTCGAGTGCCTTATCGGAGCGGTCTGTAACCCCTTGCTTGAAATCGTCCTTAAAGGTAGACAACAGGCGCACGCGACCTGTAGCCTGTTGCGCGTCTCACTTTCCTTCCTTCCTTCCTTCTATTCTTCTTTTTTTCTCTTCCACACAAATTCTTCCGAGGTCTCGTGAATGATGTCAAAGACACACCTGGCATCTTTTAACATCAATCAAAGCGGATAATTCTTCGACGAGATCAATTATATTTTAAAAGAAAGAATCCTAGTTTCGGTCGTTATATATACAAGTTTGCAAATACATTTTTTTAGTTCTGTAAATTGGGCATCGATTCGGCTTATCAGAATTAAAACGCAATCATAAACTGAAGCTGGGAATAATATCACAAATTACATATATCTTCAATTTAATCATGATGCTATATAATTAGCATTTATTAAAATACTGCGAAGAACTTATTATGAAAAATATAATTATACATTTATAATTATATTATGTATTTTATTTTATTATATAATATAATTACACATTTTATTAATAATTGATATCGATTGTGTATATTTTCTGCTGTATTAGAATTTAAACCAGTATTCATAATCGACAATTCTTCAAGTTCGTCTTATGCTCATTTCCATCAGTGTAGATCAACTTAATTTTGGTTCAACTTCATCTTTTTCTAGTTCTAAAAATTAGAAAAACATGATGAGTACGTTGAACCGAGATTAAAGTTAATCTACATTGGTAGAAACGAGCATTAAAGTCTTAATGCTCGTACGACTCTATGATTGGTTTGTAAACATCTTAAGACTGTACTGAAGACTGTCTTAAATAAGAACCGATTATGAGTAGCGATAAATACTACATACATCTCAATGATGTAGGTCTGCGAAACGTGAAGGAGAGATGTCGGTGTTAAAAGACTATTGCACGCTTCGTCGATCTTCTCGTTCTTGTTTATTCGATCAAAACCCGCGGAATCGTCTTTTTACGCCACGGTTCGTCGAACCTGAGCGAAGCCAAGACATGCCAAGATGTGTCGATTATAACGCGGTTTATTATATTAGATTATACGCGGCTTGTTCATATTCTTTCCTACTGATAGTAACCGATGCAGAAATAGATTCGATTGTGGTGAATGAGTGGGCGAGGAGGGAGGGATCAAGCTCGGTCAAGGCTTCGTTTATTTACATCATGCAAAGTGCATCGCGTTCACATCGTCGCCGTGATGACCTCGCAGCATGTTCGCGAAGACGCGTGTTCTGTTCTACCGCGTCGATTACTTTCACCTCGATACAATAACGCAGTTGTGGATCAATTGAAATTTATATCGATAGCATCGGTGAGTGCATCGTAAAATTTTTTAAATGTCACAGACTTTACTGGAGTAAAGTGTAACGTGCAAGGGAAATAAATTTAAAATAGAAATGACGCAAATTGCCGATCGCGCGTTACAGCAAGAACAAAGTAAAGAGGTTCGGTCAAGCGGAAATAATCGGACTGAACTAATTTAATCCTTCATTTCCAATCGCACGGGCTTTCCGTTCTTTCGGTCGCGGAAGAATCGCGAGATTTCCATCGGCTACAATTAATTGATGTGCCACGTTTCCAGACGCATGTCCTTTTAAACCGCGGGCGTCTTATCCGTCGTTATTTTATTTCCAATTTTCTCGCGCTCTACCCTCGCAACATCTGTTATTTCGCTGCTGGCGACGCCGCAGTCGGGCTAGAAACGAGATTTTAATTAAACTCGGTCCCGAGACGCAGCATCGCGACGACTCATCGCGACGCGCCGAGATTCACCGAGTCTTGCAGTCTACGAGTTGCACTTCCGCGCAAATGTGTGTCACGGGTTTCCCACGAGATGCGCTGGCGAATGGCGGCATAGGCGCGGGCATAGACCAATTACTACTGGAGAGAGAGAGAGAGTGAGAGAGAGCGAGAGAGAGAGAGAGTCTCGCTGACTCGTGCGATTTGCGTAGAGAGCAGCGATCAATCGGTACTCGGTCTACTCTAGAGAAAAAAAGGAAGACGCGCGCGCGTCGCGTTTAATGACTGTCACGATGGTTGAATCGGTGATTACTCAGCGAATGTTCGCATAACTGTTCAGACGGTACATTGTATTTCGCGACTGATCCTCGCCACTGAAAACAGTCCACGCGTCAATCCTCGAGCACCGTTGACCTTTCAATGGAGATTCGCGGAAACTTGAATTGCACTACAAAGAAAAGTTGATCCTGCTGAATGGAAAGAACAGTTTTGCTGAAGTATCTAAAAATGTAGTTGATCTGAAAATAATTTTCTTTGTACCATCAAAATAATTATGTAGGACGCTTAAACTGGTTGCTACAAAGTTAAAACCTTGCAGCATTATCATCAAGATTAAACAAAGTATCTTTTAAAACTGTAATATGAATATACAACAAATAGAATATAAACGGCCTAAATCAAGCTAAGTGCTTAAATAATTCAAGGTGAATTTATACACTCGTATTCAAACCGTTCAACGAATTTAATTTTTAATTTTTAAACGCAATCCTAACAAAACTAGAGTAGTAATATCACAAATTAAATTGACAAGCAATTTAATAATATTGATGCTCATAGAAAGTTTTCAGAATATGTAGTATATGAATTCGCACCGAATTATTTAAACACTAAAGATCCAGCTTGATTGTTTAGGACGTTTATTTCCTATATTTATTATCATCGATGTTTAAGCATTCTACATAATTATTTTGATGGTCCAACAAAATTATATTCTGAATCTAGATAAATTTTTACTTCAGCAAAATTGTTCTTTTCATGTATGGAATATCCGGATTTCTCTGAAAATTATTTGAAAGCGGAGGGAAAAATTCGAATGGAAATAATAGTAATATCGTGAATAGAAGCGAGCGAGGAGTCTCATCTTGCAAAGGGCTAAAATAATTGCCTTCTACGATAATGCGCTGCGCAAGCTCACAATCAGCTGTTCCCGCGAAACGTCTTTTCGTCTGCGGCGAAGTCGTGGCGGTGGCGAATAAACGGTCCATTGCGAGGGGTAAATGGAGTCATGGTTTGGTAAGCCGAGGCCAACAAGAACATTGGCGAGATGCAACGGTATACGTCATAACATTCCCACGGTGAATCGGCCGGGTGTTTCTAACCGACCGACCGATGGAGGTGCGTCGGCGATTCATGTTCTTGCCGCGACTAATCTTGACAACGACGCTTCTTCAATTCGCATGAATAGGACTTTCGTTGTGAGATGCGCAACACCTGTTTTTCCGCACATTTGAAAATCACAAACGTGTCTTTTCGGGACCACGCGATTTTTCACCTATTCTTCATTGGTTTCGATCGACGATTACAATCCTGCAAATGTTATAATTGTCATGCCTAAGTTGAACTTTAAATGTAATAGTGAAAGAAAGATTAGTCAAAACTTTACAGCTTCACGGAAAGAACGGTTTTGCTGAAATATCAAAGAATTTTAGATTAGCTAGATATATTGATATATTCGATAATTATAGATATATATAACAATAGATTCGAAAATAATTTTGTGAGCTATCGAAATATAATAATTATAGTAGAACGCTTAAACTAGTTGCTAGAATGTCAAAATTTTTTGCAGTATTGCTAATCATTAGGGCAACCAAAATATGTATAGGGCATCTTTTTTTTTATTTGACTAATAAAGAAATAAACTAAATATAAATTTGTTTCATAAGAAATTATGCATTTTGAGCCATATATGTTATGGCATATTTTTGCATATTTCACACATAAGAGCATATTTTTGCATATTTCGCCCACACATGCACAGCATTTACATATTTTATCTATTTTTATTGTATATTTCACATCGTTTTCTAATTTAAGTTTATGATTACGTTATTATAAGTAAAGAACTTCATTAATATTTTGAAAATTTGTACGATAAAAAATAATTTTTAAATGCATATATTCCTTTCTTTAGAGCATTTTTTCAATTTCACAGAGAATATTTTAGGCGCTTAAAAAGGGATTTTTACAGCATAATTTTGGTTGTCCTACTAATCATATTTAATATTTCTAATACTTAATTATTTTGATGGTCCAATAAAATTATTTTCAGATCTGTATCTAGCTAAATTTTTAGATGCTTCAGTAAAATCGTTTTTTTCGCGTTACATAAAAATGAATGGACATCTATCTGCTTCCTCGTTGCGTAATCGAGTCTCAGAAAACAGATTCAAGGAATAAGATCGATCAACAGAAACCGCCATACGTGTCTTAATAATGTTCAAACGAATAACGCTTCATTATCACTCGATTTATGTTATTCGATCCTTTTTTTTATTAGCCTACGACGGCGTAATAAAGCTTGTGATTGCGACGATCAACAGGATGATACGCGACTTCCAGGAACGACTCTATCTGGGCAATCCCAGATTTCGCAATGTTGCCTCAGTGGACAGCTCCTTTCGGGAGACCGGCCGAAAACTAGGCGAGAAAACAAGCGGAACGGAAGACGTGACTCAAAATTACGACGGAGCACGCAATTGTCCCATTCGCAGTCGTGACCTCAGCGTTTCGCAATGACCTTACTCCCGTAAAATCCTGGAAACCTCGCGCATTTACTTTTTACATAATTGCACCGTGTAATAACGGTCTCGCCGAGCGAGAGAGAGGAAAAAGCACGTCTGTTCCGCGTCTCTCCCTCCTCCCCGACAGCGAAAGGAGGGAAGAAATTAGAATTTACAATTAGCGCAAACGCGTTTCCTAATACACGCGCCTTATTGAGAGCGTGAGAAACCGAACGGTCCGTGATTTTTTATTGGTACTACTTGTTTTTACCTGCAAGTCGCATTTATTTAGTCAATCTCCACGACGGCGACCGCCACCGCTCAAATCATTAACAGATTAATTGCCTTATCGAGCGACTTTTATATCGTGCACCTCCGTGACAGTTTTTTAACAATGACTGAATGTTTTCAAGAATAAATAGCGTATATTTTTGTCATTAGAAAAGTATACAGATAAAAGAAGATAAAATATTGTGAAATAAGCGGTAAAAAAGGGGAAGAAGATCTTCAGGTCGATCAAGATTCAAAACCTATTTCGGGTATGTAATGAGTCAGCCTGAGAAATACCGACTCCACCTTATTATGCAGGTAAAGATTAGCAGACCCTAGGACAAGAATTTCTTGGCTGAAAAATCTTCATGCAGTGGTTCGGACTATTATTATCGTTAGGGTTGTTCCGAGCTACCATCAAAAAAGGAGTCATCGCGAATGACATAAACGTTCGGTATGCACTGAAAAAAATTTACTTTATCTTCATAAATATTTTTTTGAATATTTGTAAGTATATTTATCTGATACAAGAACCATTAATTTGATTTAACTATTATTTTTTTCATTGAGTAAATATTTATTTATTGTAAGTAAATATTTACTTACAAATATTTAAGAAATATTTATTAAGATGTAATAAATTTTTTCAGTGTGGCACAAGAAGAAAAAGAAACGATAAACGGATCAAGTTTTAATTTTTTTAAATAATTCAATTTAATGACTTCTTTAATTTATTCTCTTTGCGATTCTCTAGCTTAGAGTTTTACTTCTTACGAGAGTGAAACGATTAATACAGTAGATACATTTTTATCGATTCACCGGTATTTCGGAGCAAACCGTACATTGTTTCTCTTCCGCATTTTTATTTCTTTCACAGAGGAAGCACTGCATGTTCGCGAATGAAGTCGCCAAGGTGTAAATCAACTCCCTCCCTCGTATATTGTAACGGCGGTTTCCGGGCTGCCATCCGTTTTGCAGAGAAAGCGGATCGTCCTGGTGTACCTCGATACTTGACATCCGCTCTTGGAGGCCGCTTCCGGTGCGCAACGTGCGGTTTCCGGCGCACGTACAATATCGGCTACGCGGCTTGGTATATCGATAGTTACTATAGTCAGTAAGAACGAGGCTCTCGCGAGCGCCGGTCGATTCGCCGCGGCACTCCCGGTTTACTTTCAAACCGAGAACAAAGACGCGAAACTTTCGAGCTGTCAAGATTCCTTCAAAATTTATTAAATTTGTTAATAGATACTATCGATTGTATATCGTATGTTATTCGCGTATGAGTGATCGATCAAAAGTTTGTGAAAAATTATAATAATGGTAATGATACATGGAAAGATTTTGCTGAAACATTTAAAATTTTGCTGGATACAGATTTGAAAATAATTTTGTTGGACCATCAAAATAATTATATTGGAAACTAAAAAACGATAAGAGCAATAATGCTGCAAAACATTTTTGATAGTTTATCAGTTTGAGTTTTCAACAAAATTATTTTAATAGTCAACAAAATTATTTTTAAATCTGTATCCAGTAAAATTTCAGATCTTTCAGCAAAATTATTCTTTTTATATTCGATGCCTTTTCTTTCATAAAGATCCTTCGAGTGAATTATAAAAATGAGATGACTATCTGATTATCTTGACAAAAATTGGATTTTTCGAGGATTTTCCCTTACTGATATCAGCTGATGCGATTCCATTCTCACCGATCGGATCGTCTGGAAACGTCCTGGCATCCCTGCATTCCAGATCGGCAAGCTTGCATTATGAAATATCGAAGTGGAAACGCTCGACAGGCTCTGATGAGAGGTGCTTTTGCATTCGAGTTCCCCGATCGAATTTCTCCCTCTTTTTCTTTGCGCTGCGCTGAAGAGCTCCTTTGTTCCCTATTCGAAGTAGCTACCTTACCTCAAGTGAATTTCCACGCCAGAAATGTCCACGACCTAGTTCTTCTGTCAAACGTTACATCGAGTCCTTCGATCGCGCTTTAAGAAAAAGAGAAATCCAGCGACTTCGTAGCCAACGCCTACGCGTCTATGAAACAATCGGTCGAAAGGTCGAGGCGATCCTTGGACCATGCAATGTTCATAAGCTTATATTGAATAGAATAAAGATAATCATCCTCATATAAATATAAATTAAGCGTCGCGTATTTTATTTCTGTATTAGATAGAAATTTAAGGAGTTAATAACGGAAGATCGGGTGAGATCGGACATCTTAGATTTTTTCAAGATTTTGTTTTCTTGGATGATAAAAATTAAGTGTAATATACATAATACGGAACATTATATCTAAATACCTTCGTAATTATATTTTTCTAAAAACAGCCAAGATTTTTCAATTTTTAAATGTTATTACATTTTCTTTATAAATTAGTGGTATAGGACAAAAAAATAACAAATATTTAAAAAAAGAATATGTTTTTTGGTAGATTCCACTATTATCTGTTTTCTTCTTCCTATTTGTCTGTCTCAAAATTTTGTTGACGTAGGATAAGGAAAGGTCGAACAAAATTGTTTAAAATGTTAGACACATGTAGCATTTTAAAGAATACTTGTACCATACCCAACCGTTATTTTATCGTTATCTTATTGTCTAATACTATCCGAGTGCAATGAAAAACAACATGAAACGAGCAGTTTTAAAACAAGAAAGATTTTGAACCTACATTTTAAAGAATAATAGAGGCTGTTTTATTTGGTGAACTAAAAACGAAATTCGACTTACAAATGATGTGACTAGTTGCAAATAAACTTCGTGTCGGCATAAACAATAGCTACACAACAAAATACAATAACTCGCTAAACAACACTACCTCTGTTCTCAATATGGAGAGGTCCTAGTTTTCATGTGAAAATAGACTTTTCTTGGCTTATCAAACATTGCCACTCGCATTCAAAATTTTAAACTTCTCCTAAGCGTATTCTGAAAAATTGAATATTTCAAGAGTTTGTATTTTTGTAAAAGATTAAATATCATATATCAAGTATACTTTGAAAAAAATGAAGAATATTAGATTTTGAAACAGATTTTTTCTCAATTTTTCATAATCGTTGCAACTTTGTAAGAAAAAATAGTTTATACTTACTTACATATGTGTCATTAGATAAATATTGTTTATGTAATGCCCATAAATAGTTATAAAAATATCTTTTTATTTATGCGTCTTATGTAAATGAATATTATTTACATAACACGCATAAATGAGCATAGATAATTTTTGCACATTCTTTTATTCATATTCCAACGATATTAATATCGATTACGAAATAACGCAATCAACTGCAAAACAAACTAAATGGTTTGAAATATACGAACATACAGGTGTATGTGTAATCGGACGATGTTTGATCATTGATGGTTACCGTTTTCTGTTTCAGCTCCCAGATCCTCGAACGCGGGTACCAACAATTTGCCACCGTTGACGTTTCATCACGTGCACGGTGACAACATCAGGCTGTGCAATGGCGGTACGATCGCTCGAAGGCATGAGAGCTTTTGCAAGGGTGTTACTTTTAGCGCCAGACCCGTGCGAGTAGGCGAGAAGGTGAGATTCCTCGATTGCCGCGACGGCTTTTAATAAATCACTGATCTATCCTGCGCTGACTGGCGCCCGTGTCGATTGTGGGAAACCGACGACTCTCGTTACGCTCGAGAAATCGCTGTTCGCATTCCTCGGAATATTAAAACGGACCGCTGCCGCGACTATGAAAGTAGCGTACTTTTTGTGTAGGTCGTTGTTTTGCATATCGTCCAGGTTTAGAGTTACGAGCCTCTGGCGATGCCCGCGTTCAACAGGCTTATCGCGTGTCTGTCTGTAGTTAGGTAACGCGAGTAGATCGTATAGCCGCGTTGAATGAGTCAAACAATTTTAACGGAATCATCCGGTCTTAGTTTTGGGTATTTAAGCGTGTTTTCAATTTCGTGGCGTATCTAGGATTAGTCGTAAAATTATAATGACGCAACACGTGGGACGAACGTAATCGAGCGTAATTAATTCCCGAAGATGCCTCGAATAAAGCTCCATTTTAGGATCGCTCGACCGGCACCTCTTTCGCAAGGTGGCTTCTTTTCTTTTCTCTTCCTTGTACAAATCACAAGTTGCGTTCTACATGGTCGCTTTTCTGTGAAACGGTGCAGGTCTGCGTGAAGTTCCTGGAGATTTCCGACAATTGGAGCGGCGTGATTCGTTTCGGCTTTACCAGCAACGACCCGATCAATCTCCGAAGCGGTTTGCCAAGGTACGCGTGCCCAGATTTGACGAATAAGCCAGGTTATTGGGCCAAAGCGCTCGCCGAGAGATTTGCAGAGAGAGATACAGTACTCTTCTATTACGTTACGTCGGCTGGTGATGTGCACTTTGGTGTCAATGGCGAGGAGAAGGGTCTCTTCTTCAGCGGCGTCGAGACTCGGGGTCCGCTCTGGGCGATCATCGACGTCTATGGTAACAGCACCGCGATCGAATTTGTCGATCCGAATCGCCAACACTTCAACAACATACGTAGAGGTGCCGAGCACAGTAACGAGGACAATGCGCAGCATAGCAGGCACTCGGCCATGGACGACGCCAGTAACGCCGGTCGGGATGTCGAAAGAATCATCGTGCCGTCTATGCAGAACATGTCGATTCATCACGAACCTGACGTGGAACTACCCGGTCTTAGATTTCAACCCCCTGGCGTCCTTTTCACGCCTCTGCCTTTCCACTCGTGAGTATATCGAGCGTGCTAAATCGTCCACTCGCGTTTCATCCATGATTCAGTTCTAGTTAATGTGTGTCGTGGAAAAGATTCTTATATTCGCTGATTTAAATCGGAATTGAATTATCCGGAGAGAATTGCCTAGGATCAACTTGTCTGCTTTGAAACGCCAGTTGCGCAATATTACGCTTTCTGATTAAAGTTGTCTGATCAAATTAGTAAAGTTTCGCGTTACTCGACGCGATAGTTTTTTTGAGAGAGTAAAGCGAAAGTTGAAAGTCATTGATTTACAATGGAAGCACACAATCATTCGCTGCGCCGCACAGTGATCACGTTTGTGAATTTGAGCGCGCGAAAGTAAAAAATCCAATTGAACGTTTTAAATTTTTTTATTACATATAAATGAGTCTGAATACCTGCAAGTATGAAATCTAAAAATAATTTATTTAAAAATGAGCGAGGAATCATTGGTAACAAACATAATTCTGCAAGGTTGGTGCACTCGCACTTATGCGACTCATGCTCGTCTTCATTTCAGTAAGTGACTTTTTGTTAAATAGTACTTTTTCTTTCTGTTCTTGCTATGGATCCTAATACAAATATAAGTAAGTAAGCAATATATAATCTAAAACTAATAAAAATTTTTTTAGAATTTTTAAAAATATTGCTATTTCTTTTTATATTTTGCAAAGTTTGGTAAAGGAGAAAACTCAGAATTGACGTGAATTGGTCAAGTTATTGCATAGAATTATTAAATTATTTCCTTATAATTGTTTTACATTAAATTTAGCTGCAACTATTTAATTAATTTTAGATTTTGTGCTCATTCTTAGCTTTGACATGCGGAGTACGATGAGAAGCATTATTTTGCGTTTGGCGGGATGAACCAAACATTAATAAAAAAACTGACGCAATTATGAACTTTTTGATGCAGAGAAGTGATTTTTCTGACCACAATGAGGACTCTAATTAGTTTCATTTTTTATATTAATTATTTTTCAATATTTCCTTAAACATTTACAAACTATTCATTTAAATTAGTTTTCTATCCTTTCGTAAGGTTTTCCAAGCATCAATTACATGTTTTATCAAATAAAATAATTTCGCTCGCTCAAATTGACAAAAGTGACCACTGTGTGCCGTTCAGTCGCACAGAACTAATTTGTCGTCCGCTTTTCACGGTTTCCCAAGACGCCCGTCATTAAGCGAACGAGTGCCGCCGAGGTTAATCGCTTCCTCATTTTCTTTCTCCGCAGGACTCGGGGTAGGAACATCCGCTTCAGCAACCAGCAGTGCGTGGCGACGCGCACGGACACGGAGTTCTGTCACGGCTACGCGTTCACGAGTCGGCCGTTGTTGTTGGGAGAGCGATTGGTCGTGCAGATTCTCTCTACGGAACCTATGTATGTTGGCGCTTTAGCCCTAGGCTTGACTTCGTGCGACCCGGCGCGGCTAACGGCAGAGGATTTACCGGATGATAGCGACCTGCTGTTAGATCGTCCTGAATATTGGGTGGTCTCCAAAGACGTGGCGTCGAGTCCGCAGCCGGGTGACGAAATTGCCTTCACGGTCACGCATTACGGCGAGGTGCAGATGAGCAAGAATGGTGGCGCGCCCAACGTTGTCATGCACGTCGATCAGAGCCTTCAATTGTGGGCGTTCGTGGATGCCTATGGAAGCACTCAACGTGTCAGAATGTTAGCCAGTAGACCGACCTCACCGCCCCGGCAACGTCCGAGCAATCCTTC
>NW_017256500.1:3937664-3983893 GCF_001594055.1 Mycetomoellerius zeteki
GCAGCAACTTTCGAATCATAGCAATGCCGCCACGGAATTGTCTAGATTTTCCGAGATGGTGCAGTTCAAACCGGCAGTGGGCGGCGGAACAGTACTCGTCGTGAATCTACCGCCCCAAGCCGGTTACCCGACGCCACCACCACCCACGCCACAGCCGATTTACGCTTCCGCGACACACAGGAATTCATCGACGCAACCGGTGCATCTTTCGGCGGCAGCGACGGCGGCTGTGCCCGCGCCAGTCCCACATCCTGGGTCCTCCAGGCAATCCTCGCCACCGTTGACCGGAACAATGGCCAGCACCGGCTCGTCGACGTATGTCGACCCGGTGACCTACCAAAGCCTGGACGGCACCTTAACATCGTCGCGCGCGACCTCGTCCCATCTGCATCAATGGGGCGAGGGCCTGCAGCCGACGCTGAGCGAATGCTCCATCTGCTACGAGCGCAGCATCGATAGCGTGCTCTATATGTGTGGCCACATGTGTATGTGTTATACCTGTGCGATTCAACAATGGCGTGGCAAGGGTGGCGGTCACTGCCCGCTTTGCCGGGCGCCAATCCGCGACGTCATCCGTATTTATCGTTCTTGAACAATTCGGGAGTGACCGAAAGAGGGAGAGAGAAAGAGTGCGCGGACGTCTTCCTGGTTCTCAGCGCCGTTGTCGCCACCGCCACCGCGTCCATCACCGTGCTTCCGTCGTCTTGGTTTCCTTCCGCGTCGAATCCGTCGCGCTTCATCGCCATCGCGCTTCTCGCCCGCCGCCTCCATGATTACCGGAACAAACGAACACAAAATCGAAGCGAAACTCGCCGCCTTCACACTGCCGTATCCCTTTTTCTATTGAAACGCGAGGCACGTTCCGGCAAGTAAAACAAGTAGATAAACCAGGGAACGAGACTTTTCCCATGGGATCTTCTCGGGGACTGCGAAGCGCAAAGTTGCGCTGAATCGAATATTTAACTCAGTTAATTAATATTTAAGGCAGTTTGCGTCGTGTTAGCGTAATCGCGTCGTTGTCAATTAACACGTTAATGGGTGGACCATCGCATCATGCACAAAGAAAGCAGCGGTGCTTTAAAAATCGCGATCACTGCCACCATTGTCGATCGAGCGAGAACGCGTAGATGAATTGCCCCGGATACGAACAACAGAAAGAGAGAAAGAGAGGGAGAGTGAGAGAGTGAGAGAGAGAATGAGAGCGATAAAAGGCTGTAATGTTGGTTGAATTTGCTTGTATATCGATATTCTGTCTGCTAATTTGTAAATGAGTGAAACGTGAATGACTGCGAACTGTGTGATTGTATTATCGACAAAAAGAGATCGATTCTAGATATTTTCACATGCGATATAATCGTCATTATACCATTACCAGTTATTACTACTGCTCTGAACTATTGCTATTCTACTACTACTATTACTACTACTATTTACTACCGTAAATCCAATCTTTAATTATTATTTTATTATTACTATTATTATTAATATTCTATCGCTACTATTAATTATTATTAGTTGTTCATTCATTGTAATTGTCTTTAATTATTCGCGAGTAGCTTCGTTTGCCACGACCGCTCTTATTTTTACGATTTGCCGATTATAGTGATGATTGGTGAATTAACATAGTCATTATCTCGTAGCATGATTATTATTTAACGGACCGTATAATTACATAGCGCAAACTTTCTGATCGAACGCCTAGGATATCTGGATAGCTTAATTGCGTTTCCGGCTCTTCTTTCTAGCGCGATCAAAAGGACTTCGTCGTCCCATATTCTGACCACGACGAGAGCGTGATGGACTTGAGGTCCAATCCAGTGTTCATCTTTCTCGATTATTTCCGCCTTGGACGATAATACTTGAGCGTCCGTAATCTTCGCCGATCGTGTCAGGCGGGTTTTTACCAAAGATCTTAAACGTTTCCCGCCTATTTTACCCGGCCTTCGCGACACTCCAACGGATATTCGCGTACAGGCAAATCCTGACGATGACAATCGCTTCAACCTAGATAACAATATTTACTGATAATGCTCGAATTTTCAGCGTTATCAGTCCTTTAAACACGGATTTCGTTGATATGCGGATTACCTGATGACAATTAGTAAAAGATTTTTGGCCTTCACGTAGCGATACAGACGCACGTTTTTACAAGACGTTGCGAAGCACTGTACAATCGACTTGAAAGTCGATTGCGAACAGTAAAGCTTTTTTTAAATACTTTTTTAATTCGACAGAGCTTAGCACTATTAAGAATTTATTCAAATTTAGCTATTAGCGATTTGATCCTTTGAACATGAAAAGAGATGAGAACGATATAATATTGGTTTTATTGATTCTTGAACAACTCGGAAACTCCTGTTCATCTTTGAGAAAGTGTCTTGCGTGTTCAATATATCTCATCTCGCATTTGTAAAGTTTTTTATCTCAGAGAGAGATAATGATTGTTCTAGGCAAAGTTTACCTACGAATATCTTTGTAAATCCATATTCTTTGACCAGTTATGAATGAGAAAGTTGTCCTCACTATACCAATAGAGAATTGTTAGTGTTTTATTTTACGATTTGTTTTTCTAAGAGAGGAAGACAAATTTTTCACAATCTAGAGAAAACTTGAAACAACAAAACGATTTTCGAGCTAAAAGGGACGACGTGTCTGTAACTCTTTAAAGAGTTAATTTTTAACAAATACGAAAGAAATGAGGAGGAGAGGAATCTCCCTCTCGAATATATAATAACAGATGCGCAATAAAGGTAGTGAAAATCTCTAGTCCAATGAATGGCAGGCTTAATCTGCCAATCCAAAAAGTATAATGAAAAGAACAAGGTAAAAAGCTTTTCCCTTTTTTCTTCTAGATAAACGGAAGAGGGAGAATAGGTAGATACAGGGAGAGAGAGAGACCGTGAAATTTTATAGATACGAAAATATGCAAATTATTACGCGTGTCTGCTAACGAACGGTGCGTCCAAGATTCTATTAAAAGAATACAATATTAGATTATTATTATTCTATTGATATGATACGACGAGATAAGGATCTGTTCCAAAATGTCGCTGACGTAGCGACGATAGAGATGAAGAAAGATAAGGTAAGACGCTTGATAATAATTACGAATGTTTATCATTGTCATCGTTATCGTTGTGATCAGCGTAATTAGTTGTCGTGTTAATTCTGTCGTCAGCTTGGCAGCACCTCGATCATCGCTCTTACGTTTCTACTTTGATTTACTATCGCCTTTATTATAATTATATGATTATGCGACTAACGGCTATTTAATTCGGCATTGCAGAGCTTAGTATGTCTGTAAGAAAGACTACATTTCTTCTTTGCAATATCTTTTAAATTTCTCACGTATCAGAGTAATACGCACAAGTATAGGGGCCGTATTCTCAAAAAATATCGTATATGAAAGCATTAAAAAATAGTATGATGTATACACATTACGTATATTATATATTTCCAATATTTTCGAATGCGATATTTTTCGAGAATAAATTCTCTAAACGTTCACGATTTTTAAACCACACTTTACTACAGTCGAAAAAGGGGAAAAAACAAAAGTTTTACGCGCTATGCGAGAATTTCTCCGACCGTAATGTAAAGATGTCGACGGAAATTTATACATATGTAATATAATTCGCGCAGCCGCGTGCTGTTCCACACAATAAAAAGCCTATAATATCTACGAGCGGTGTTCTGTCTTTCATTTTCCTTTTCTCTTAAAATTTCCCTTTGAAAATCTTCCATTAAAAACTTAATAAGTTCCCCTAAGTTTCCGCGCAATCAAAGAATATATATAATGAACTAAAGAGAGTTCAGATTTTTTTTTATTATATCACAAAGACGCGCAAAAATTCATATATCTAAAATAAAAACAATATATACAAAACATGTACAAAAGGACAACAAAACAATGTAAAAATCCTACAAAAATAGTGACCGAATAAAAAAAAACAATCATTTATCCCACGAAAGTACGTGCGTTCTTAGTGCACGCGATTGTCATTGCGAGTCTTTTATAGGTAGTTACATTTCTTCTTCGCCACCGACATCCAGAGAATCCGTGGCGACTTCTTGATAATCCTTTTCTAACGCGGCCATATCCTCTCTGGCTTCGTTAAATTCACTCTCGTCCATGTTTTCACCGATGTACCTGACGTATTATAATTTGCGAATGTGGGAAGAATCCATGTGAGTTTCTAATTTCGTGAAATGAAAATTAGTTTACCAATGAACGAAGGCTCGTTTGCTGAACATAAGGTCGAATTTTCGGTCCAGTCGGGCCCACGGCTCTGCGATCGCCGTGGTGTTCGCCAACATAGCCATAGCTCTCTGCACCTTCGCCAGATCACCGCCCGGTACTACAGTTGGTGGTTGATAATTGATGCCTACCTATTATGTTCAAATCAAATCAATAAAATGTTGGAATTGATGCCAAAAGCTCGTAAAATATTCTAAAGTAGAAAACTGCAGATGTAGCCAAACTAGTAAATTGAAATGTATATTCCGAAATGTTTTTTACGTTGAAGAAAAATTGCCAGAAAAGAAACCTTGAAACCCGTTGGACACCAGTCGACGAACTGTATCGTTCTCTTGGTTTTGATAGTCGCGATAGACGCATTGACATCCTTCGGCACCACGTCGCCTCTATACAGCAAACAGCAGGCCATATACTTGCCCTTTCGCGGGTCGCACTTGACCATCTGCATGGCTGGCTCGAAGCAGGCTGAGGTGAGCTCCATCACAGTGAGTTGTTCATGATATGCCTTCTCGATCGACACAATGGGCGCATAAGTTATCAGAGGAAAATGTATCCTAGGATAGGGCACGAGATTCGTCTGGAATTCGGCGAGATCGATATTGAGAGCACCGTCGAACCTCAGAGAGGCCGTGATGGAGGAGACAATCTGACCGATCAGCCGATTCAAATTTGTGTAAGTTGGTCGCTCGATGTCCAGATTACGCCTGCAAATATCATAGATTGCCTCATTGTCTACGAGGAATGCGCAATCGGAATTCTCCAGTGTAGTGTGGGTCGTCAGGATTGCATTGTAGGGTTCAACGACTGCTGTGGAAATTTGCGGCGATGGGTATATCGCGAATTCTAGCTTCGCCTTTTTGCCATAATCCATGCACAGTCGGTCCATCAGCAGACTAGTAAAGCCGGATCCAGTGCCACCGCCGAATGCGTGGAAGATGAGGAAACCCTGGAGACCGCTACACATATCGGCTATCTTGCGAATTCTGTCTAGTACAAGGTCGATGATTTCCTTTCCTAGGGTGTAGTGGCCACGCGCATAATTGTTTGCAGCGTCTTCCTTGCCAGAGATCAATTGCTCGGGATGGAATAACTGATGGTACGTTCCCGTGCGTACCTCGTCTAAAGGACGACAACGAAGAAGCAATTATATTAGTATATTGATGTCTCATTATTAATTACCATCGTAAAACGAGCTTACCTATTACTGTTGGTTCGAGATCGAGGAAAACTGCCCTAGGTACGTATTTTCCACCGCCTGTTTCACTGAAGAAGGTCTGGAAGCCCTCATCGCTCGTGCAAGTTTGCGGTGGCAACATACCATCAGGTTGTATGCCGTGTTCCAAGCAATAAAGCTCCCAGCAAGCGTTGCCCACCTGCACGCCGCCTTGGCCAATATGGATCGAAAGCACTTCGCGCTATTGGTTTCGATTAATCAATGTATCTTATCGCAAATCTGCATCTTTTACCGTTTTAAAATATCACAAACTATACAAATCCCTCACTATTTAATAAACTCATGTTTTTTAATTTTGAATTTATGATTCCTAACGTTTGTAATTGTATCGAATGGTGATAATACATATCGAGCTTAAATCATTTAGTATTTTATCATGCGGAAACGTGATGATTTTTGAATTGCTAAATCTGCAAATGGCTAAATTATATTTTTCGATATTTACCATTTTGAAGACTCGCTAGTTTGCAATAAGTGGGATAAACGAACGTTATTGGCACCGGAAATGTTTGACACGGATTAATGACGAGACAATTTGTTTTGCGATTTTCTTTCTCGTTGTCCAGGGAAACGGTAAAATACATGTAAAAATCTAGTAAGCCTTAATTTTCAGATAGAAATTTTTAATAAAATATCATCGACGTTACATTATAATAAAAAGAATTTAATTAAAATATTAAAGTTCTCAATCCTTTAGATATATAAAAATTTTTATCATTTGAGGACCAAGAATAAAAAATACAAAAAAGATAAATGTAAAATCTTTTTTATACGTATATTTTTTTGGATTAAAAAATAATATGCATATATTACATTAATATGCATTACAATAATATGCATATATTACATTAATAGACAACTAAAAATGTATAACAATGTTATTAATGTGCATTACTCCTCTTGTCTTATTAATCCTATTTCTAAAAGGCACCATTTAATTCTTGAACTCGTTAATTAGCATAAATAAATGATCATTGGCAGTATATAGCTTATAAAAATAATTTCCGTACAAAAGATTAGGCAGAAGATAGTATTATTTAGTCAGAATCATACGAAAAGCGCAAGTCAACGAGCACGTGAGATTTTCTTGCTTTTATCGTTCTCAATATCAGGTGGCGGGCCTTTGGCACTTTGATGTCGATTATAAACGCTGAAAAGAGTGACAAATATTTGTTCAAGACTTATCTCGATCAATTGCAGAATGTTAGAATGTCCGAACTTTGACTAAAGTGTTAGAAGCGCGAGAATTATGAGGAAATTCATATAAAACAATAATTCAAAAATTCTCTCTTCGAAATATTCAATGACTATGTTCAGCAAAAGTCAGCGCTTAATAAACGCTTTTTAATTACATTATACTTTAGATTTAAAGGAATGGTCCTATCTTAGAGAAGAAAACTTCCAACAGTTGTGAAAGAAACATTCTGCTGGATATAGCCAATGTATAATTTAAAAAATTACAGCAATTATCGCATCTAATAAAACAACCTAATAAACACCTACTATCGATACGTTTCCGAGCGAATGTAGTCCATAACATGAGATATGCCCACTTGCAGCTGATCGCCGATCGGAGTAACCCACGGATTGAATTCCATTCGGAATACTGCTTTGTTACTCACTAGATCCAGGTTCCCTGTAATATGAATTATGCAGTATACGTTCTACCCAGCTACTACTACGATGCACATATTGCAGTATTTGTATCTACCTATCTCGGGAGGTAAAACCGTTAAACGATTTCCCTGAATATGCAGCTCCCTGAGACGTGCCAGCTCTCCGATCTCTTTCGGTAATTCGATCAGATCGTTCTCCCTCAATACGAGCTGAAATGTTTCAATCAAGAGAATCTCGTCGAGAGAAATAGAACATTTTCTTATAAAGCCGTAAAACTACGAAAGCTCTAAAATCCTCTTACAATCTGAAGATTTTTCAATTGGCCGATTTCAGGCGGCAGATACTCGAAATCATTGTCGGCGAGATAGAGTGCTCTTAGGGTCTCTAAAGAAAAGATAAATTAAAGCGACTTTTGCGAAGAGGCGCATTAGGCGATCTAACAACCGTGACTGACCCATCATGAAGAAATTTCCGGGAAGGTTCTTTTCGCTGAGATTGTTATACGTTAAGTCCAACACCTCGAGGACCGGAAACGCGCCAAAGCCGCGAGGAAGCACGTCTAACCGGTTCATTCTGCCGGAAGTTAAACACTCTGATAAATTAATTATCATGAAATAAGGATACGTCCTGTAAAATGTAAATACTGACCCTACATTCAGGATCCTCAACTTCGGCATTTGCGATAGAGATATAGGCAACTCGGTGATGTGATTGTTGAAAAGATTCAATATCTCCAGGTTGACTAGATTGGCGAGACCCGGTGGCACCGCTGTACCGAAAACAACAATTGTTAGTTAGTTCTTTTCTCCTGGAAAAGGAAGAAAGATGAACTGGTGCAAAAGTTCGGCCAAAAAGAACAGGCCTGTTGCGATACATCGATTGAGTTATCGGGCAATACAAACTTGTGTTAAGTTTGAAGACATCCTCACCTTGAATTTTATTGTGACTTAGCGTCAGCCTCGATACGTTAATCATATTCACTGAAACATGCAAAGGCTTTTGTAAGCTCATCTTCAACTGGTAATGTACTTCGAGAATTTATTTTAGTGATGATTCACAATTAATTATAAGTCTATTTTTTTATATAGCTGAAATAATGTATCCTTTTTGAACTTAAATGAAATAGGTATATGTTTATATACCTACATAATTACACTATATAATTACAAGTCCAAAGTAAAAGTTATAAATACAAATATCGAATTAGATGAATATCAACAAATATATATAAAAATAGTCATTGAGTGATTATATTGAATTTTGTAACTTCATCCTTAGATTCGTAAGAAACTTATAAACATATTCTTTTGCACGTGTAATTCGAAAAAAATCTGAAAAAATTCTATTCAAATTTTATATAAGAGATATTTTGAAATTATACTTTGGAATAAATTATAATACAATATAACTGCTTTCCCCTTTCAGAAGACATAATCGATATAAGTGTCGTTCTATCTTTGTTATTCATTGATTATCAAGGATGACAAATTAGTGTCGATAATTTCCTAAAAGAAAAGGTCTATTTCCTTGAAATTTTTATGCGGAAATTTTTATTTCAAAGCGGAAAAAGAATTCTCTTTATGTCAACATTTCAGTACATTAAGTTTAAAAATTTGCGTTCACGCAACCCAAATTATTTTATCTTTAATCGTTCGCACTATTCTACGTCAAACGCGAAGTGTCAAATTTAAAAGGCGGGCGAATAAACGCGCGCATGCGCGAAATCGCCCACGTGATCCGCGCAGATGGCCGTGATGCGGATCGCGGAGCGAGAGGCCAGCGACAAGTTGCCTAATTTGGCGATCTCGCGATGACGCGCTCGCGAGGACGCTTGGATGAGACTCACGCAATCCCGGCATCTCCTCGAACGTTGCGATGCCTTTGTCCGCGAGATCCAGCTCGGGATTCTGGATTTCCCGGGCTTCGTCCAGCACCTTCTTCGCCTTCGACATCTTCCCCGCAGGAATACACGATACTGGCGCGGTCTGATTCATTGCGCGCGCAATAGCCGTGCCAAGCACGGCAGGAGTCAAGAGTGAGGAGCGTTGAAGTATCGGAGTCGGCGTCACCCGTTATTAGTAGTGGTGCGACGAGTTTATGTTTTATATATACTATTCGGAGTGCTCTGTCCCGTTCTCGTCGTTTTCAGCTCGTTAGATGGCGGTTCTTGTGCCATCACTATTTTATATTTTTCGAATTTTAACAAGAAAAGAATTTATAAGTAACGAAACAAAATAAACGTTAAATTGTTAAAAACTTTTGACTTTTACTCTTTTATTTTTCTTGATAACAAAACTTATCAATGATGCCCCATTCTTATATGTATATATACTTATCAAAGTAGAATTTACTGCCCAGTACACTTTATCCAAGAGACACTTGGGAATATCTTTAGAACATTCAGGCCCATTTCTACCAATGTAGATTAACTTTAATCTCAGTTCAACTTACTCTTTATCAGAGGAATAGGAACGTTCACTGGATATTTTTAGGATGTCCCTTGGAGATCTGTACTGAATGTGAATTTCACTATGATGTATAAGAATTCAAACTTCGAAGTTAAACTTCGAGGGAAAAGTCCTCTTAACTGAACTAGAAATATTTAATAATTATTGACATTATCATTTAAGGGTCACTTTTATCAACTCCGATTAATTTAATCGGCCGATTAGTCCATTGAAATTAACCAATCGCATTTGTCATTTTGTTGTGTTTGGCGACAGATGGCGATTGGCCAATTTCAATGGACTAATCGGTTAAGCATTTACCATTTCAATGGTTAATCGGAGTTGGTAAAAGTGGCCCAAATCTAAAATGCTTTATGAGTTGACAATACTCTAACTTTTTTGTTATCAATGTTCTACTAATAACCATTAGTATATATGTACTACTTTAATTCTACAAAGATTTGTAATTTTGTAAAGTCATTTCAAAAATCTGAGAAAAATTGTTTTAACTAATAAACATTCCATTTCAGTATTCTTTAAAAATTACGGCATTTTTATTTATTTATATACAGCGTAAATTAAAAATTCTACATTTTTCAAAAATTCGTTTATAAAGTAATCATTATAAATGGTATCTAAAAAGTTAAGATGCTCTTAAATGTAGGATTAGACTACAAAAAATGCACTTTATATTAATTTACATGTAAAAGATAGTGATGTCATTGTACTAGAATGTAAGGGTGCCGGCACATACAGCCCGTAATCCGCACCGGATGTCTGCAAAAGTATACTAGATATTACATCCATAATGTTAAGTGTGTTTTACCTCAAGCTGCCCTCTCATGGAGAAAGAAACCACGGAACGGAATATTGACAGAAAAGAGATAGGACGAGGATTATCCTATCTCTTTTCTGTCAATATTCCGTTCCGTGATTTCTTTCTCCATGAGAGAGCAGCCTGATTGTGTCCCATGGAGCCGTAATCCCATGAAATTTCCGTAAAAATTACTAATTATTACTAGTAATGCTTTTCCTAATTTCATCTATTTGACTAAATTTGACGATTTAATTAAAACTTTTGTTATAATCAAAATATCTGTAATTTTCTTATAAAATAAAATAAAAATAAAATATCTGTAATTTTCTTATAAAATAAAATAAAAATGAACAGTATAAATTCTTAAATAAAAAATATTATATTTATACATTTTGTAGTCCGCATTTTGCGGCTCTATGGGACATAAGGAGCATATATGTAAGCACGCAACGCAATTGCACTCCAATGTCAAACAAAAATAAACGTGCTATAACATACCTTTAATTTATAAATAGTGATTAATTTGTTTGACAATTTTGAAATTAGAAGTGCATAATGAATCTTTGATATATGTTATTAGTGTAAATACAACAAATGGTCTGTTTCTGACGTGCACTAGACTGCACTGGAATCCTCTTTTCACGTAGTTGCGGATTACGTGAGATTGGCTGCGTTCAGCAGACTCAACAGTTTTGCAACCGTTTTATGATTGTCTGCTGAGATAGGACCATTCTTCTAGATCTAAAAGTATGATCCAATTAGCGCGAAGGAAACTTCCAACAGTTGCAAAACAAACGTTCTGCTGAACGCAGCCAATATCTGCCGTACATACGCAATCCCTAAATGTTTTTGCGGACATCCGGATTGCGGATTGTATGTGACGGCACCCTAAGAGTAACAAATTGACCAATTACAGTTGAATGTAAGAAGAATAATCGACTGTGATTGGTCAATTTCTTACTTTACAGCCTCATCGCTTACTGATTACGTCTTACGGCCTTACGTTTTTGTATGTGCTATGGGCTTGAGTGCAGTCTATACAGTGCAGGAATAAATAAACAGACCTGATTTTTGTGTTTGATTACGGTTCGCTTGATGCTAAAAAAGACTGAAGCATTTTTTGATTGGTCAATTAATAAAATTCTTTCTTCCGATTGGTCAATCAAAAGCTTCGGAGTATTTGTAGCGTTAAGTGGATCGCACTCTCCTTTATTATATATTATTACTTCACAACTTGTTTCAGGAACACTGTCACCAAGATCAGTTGACTTAACTGGCCAGTTAGTCCATCGGAATTGACCAATCGCAATTCCCACCCATTCAATTCCGATGGACTAACTGGCCAGTTAAGTTAACTGAGCTTGGTGACAGTGGCCCTCAAAAGATTAAAGACAGTCGTGTAATCCAGCAAACGATTGACAATTGTGCTAATTCGTAATTATCTGTCAAACATTAGGGACTCTATTCTTGAAAAGAAACGTAAACGAAAAACTACGAAAATACTATAGTATACGTAACATATATTATAGTATTTCCCTAGACTTTCGTATACGTTGCTTTTCAAGAATAGACCCCCAGATCAGACTGCATGAATCAAAACACACGCATGCTTATCATTCGAGAATTGAGCATCGTGTGATGATGTGATCTTAGCTTAAGTGATGTTCATCTTTATTCATTCTTCGGGTTTTTGGGTGCTGTCAAAAGTCCACAAAAGTTTCACTACAATTCTTTGAAGCATTTGATTGATCAATCAGAAGAAAGAATTTTACGAATTGACCAACCAAAGAATGCTTTTCTAGTAATTTTATTTCATCGTGAAATCGTGGCAAGCTTGAGCAACGTACGTGGCGTCACCCATCGGGAGAGAAAACGGGGAATTCCGCGAAAGAGGGCTTAGTTTTGTTACGATTACCGGTCGTTTGTGTCTTCAAAATAGTATCGCTTTCTGCTTGTATTTCGAACTCCAAATACGCGCAATCACGATGGAGGAAATTCGAGTCATGGTATGATATTACATACGCTAGTATTTTTATGCTAGCGCGATTTCTTTTATGAGAATCCTATCCTTTTATGAGAATCTATTCTCACACTAATGTTGTTACGTCTTTACACGTTATCAGTCGAATGTAGCTGATAATGTGATTAAGATTACGTGTCATTTAATTGAAATAAGTACATTAAAAGTGATTAAAATGTATTTATATGAAAATATGAGTAAATGTTTAAAA
Source organism: Mycetomoellerius zeteki (assembly GCF_001594055.1). Lineage (NCBI taxonomy): Eukaryota > Metazoa > Arthropoda > Insecta > Hymenoptera > Formicidae > Mycetomoellerius > Mycetomoellerius zeteki. Next base: position 3,950,269 of record NW_017256500.1, read on the forward strand.
GAATGACACTCAGAAGATTATTGAAATACAGATAATACAGATGATAAATGCAAATGGCGTATATTAGATTTGTATTACTATGTTGAAACATTGAATATGTGTGTTCTGTAATTGTATAATTATTGTACTGAACAATTAATTCTGATTGCTTCAGTGGTGTGATGTACTGGAGGAATTGCTTCAATGTCCCGTATGCTTAGAAGCAACACAGGGTGTAAAAGTCCAATGCGTAAATGGACATCACATTTGTAATGCATGCAGAGTACAGCTGCAGGTGTGTCCTATATGTAAATCTGCTTTTATAGGAACAAGAAATTTGGCAGTGGAACAAATTTCAGCCAAATTGCAGGATATAAAGGTGTGATTTTTATTTCTGATTATTTTATTTCTAATTAATGTAGCAATAATAAGGGACAAAAAATAATGCAAGGTTAATGTAAGATAATCTTAACTCAGATATTTGTCTATTCAAATACTTTATCACTTTTCCATAAAATGATAAAAAGATATATATATATATATATGTGACTAGGACAATATAATTTTAAATAAAAGTATTGTTTTTTAGTTATCTCTGTTGAATCCATATCATGCTCTCAATAGAAGAGTCCTACATAATAAGATTTGTGTGGCTACTCAAACTGATAATATTTGTATGCCTTCCACTGCTTCTCAAACTGAAACTGTGAATCAAGCTACACCAATTATTCCAAGAAACGAACAACAAAGATCAATATTAAGTTTAGCGCCTAGAGTAGGAAAAGGATCATATCCGTGTCGTATTGGATCTTGTATAACAGAATTACCACATGGAAGAATGATTGGACATTTGAGATATCACCATAAAGATGTATTTTTTGAGGTATAATGCGTAATCAAATTTATGAATGCGATTGGAATTATAATTAATTTTCTTGACATTACAATTAAGCAAAATTGCAATTTTGTTATGATTAATTGAAATTACAGTTCGATGCAAAAGATAATGTACTACGAAGACAATGGAATCTGGAGTATATCTTGCAACGAGATTACGATTTTGCATTTCATATCAAAGAAATGGGCTTATTTTTTTTAAATATCTCCATAAATCATATGGGTGATCTAATGGCTTGTTTACAAATTGTCAATTGCATCGCTGTATGTAAACAATTCACATATACATTTGAAGTAATTGGGACATTTAATACTTCTTATAATGGCCAGGTAAGATTATATCCATTGTTATTTGTATAAGGCGTTGATGTTTTTAAATATATTTAATATTTTAAAATAAGATCATAATTATACTTTTTATAAATAATTATAAGGCCTCTTTAACAGAATTTTTAAAGCAGCATTTTACGTTTAACATTGAAGATAATAATAACGCGACATGTTAACACAACTCATATTTTCAAACAGGTGAAATCTTGCAGAGTACCAAGGCAATGTCTTTCAAATGATTGTTTGCGCATACGTGAGAATAACATGCGCCACTTAATTAATCATAAAAACTCTTTTCACTGCAATCTAACGATAAAACGTAGAATTGATTACAGAACAATCGCTGCGCAAAATAATCCAATGAATGCTCGTGATGACATAGTGAATAATTAAAAACTATATAATTTATTCTTGTATAAAGCAAAAGATTAGACAGTAAAATGATTATTTCGTCGATTGATTTTTCTGTAATATGTAATCTTTTTATATAAATAACTGGAATTTATCTTTTGATTCAGCATGAAACAATTTTAATTATTCATTATGTTACCGATTTCTGTATTTTTATAACTGTCGATGTAAGTAATTCAAGCAATTTAAATGTTCATCGAGAAAATAGTGTACTTTTAGATTATTTTAGATTTGCATCTCTCAGTACTGCCTAATTGATAAACTAAATAAATTTAAAAAGAACTGATTTTATTGCGGATTGCAGATATAGATGCAATCACAGATATAAGATAGTACAATTTTTCCACCAAACGTTTTTAATTTAATACTTTGTTATAATCGCAGTTAGGCAGTTCTGTTTGTAAAACAAGTAGGAAGGGAAAAAAGTATTGCTTGCGTATTTTTTGCCTGAAACGCTTCCTATATATTCTTTCAGTAAATTAATATCAGAAGTTTTGATGTAGAATGAGAATTTCAAAAACTTTATCGCGACGAAACGAAGGAAAACTTCGTAATGTATGCATTATGTAGTTACGACGTATGTGATATAACTTACATATAATATTACGGACAGAAAAGTTATTAATGTATGATACTTCTATATACGAAATAAAGTTATTACTTTAAAAACGAATTCAACCATAATTGTCGTCCATCCGTCTGATTTTCAAGTATACAATCTCTGCATCCGGGATGTTGTAAAGTCGAAACACAGGATAACGCGCGCCGCTCGATCAGTTTCGATAAATCAGACGTTTATTGTGAGTCTTCTAAATACGCCAAAGATACAAAGTCATGCGCGCGTTACTCGTAATTAGTGTCTACATTTTCCTTTATTTCCTGTATACTAATTAACGTTTTGCTAAGAGCTACCGCAACTTTCGTACCTCTAATATCTTTTCTTGTTGTTTTTCTATTTATTCCCATACGAATTAAATTGCAGTTGTGAATTGCCATTCGGTAAACATTTGTCTCTCGCTTTGCTTTGCTTAATTTGCAAAAAATCCACTCCGAAAATGTATATACCGAGTATCTCATAGATCTCGCATGTGCAATTGAAAAATAACGAAGATTATATTACCCCTGTGCATATCATAATGCTTCGAGGAAGACGCTGCACCACGGTCATCCTCAGTTATCCGCTCTTTCCTTACATATCTTTTGAGAATTTCGTATATCTCTTGTCAAATGGTTAGGTAATTATTCGCCGCCGCGCACGCTTGTGGTTATTTAAATCGGCATACGCTAAACGCGAAATTACACTCTGCTTGGCCTCCTCAGCGGATCCTCCGCGCGTTCCTTCAAGTGGTACCTCCCTCGCGTAGTGACTTTTGTTGTTCCAAAAGCCGTTCTAATGGGGAAGGACCCGGACCGGACCATAGAGACTGCTGATGAAGCCGTGTTTTCATCGGATCTTGATTGGTCGAGCCTGAATTAATCGATGTATTTACGGTACTCCATGTGTTGCCACTGAACAAGGAGTAAGTATTGCCGGTGTTCACTGCTTGGGACGGCTTCTGTTCGAGCTAGATAAGAACATTATTATTTAGTTATTTAAGATACAGAATATTTATAAGATATGTAAATTTTAATACAAAATAAAAAAATCTCACCTTGATGTTAAATAAAATGTTGCACAAAATGTTGCCGTAGACACTTGTATTTTGAATAACGAACTTACCTCGAACAATCTGGAATCCTCGAAATTATTTCCTCCTGCCATAAGATGTCTGCCATGTTGTCCGTTTTGTTGTTGCGGTTGATAATTTTTGCCTGGTGTCAACGGAATTCTACTCGCTGTATTTCCAAGACTGGATGAATCGCTCCAGTTCGAGAATGTGTTATCGTTAGCGATCGAATCCTTCATGTGCATCTGGGTCGTTGCATTGCTAGCCGAATCCCACCAGGCAATTGGTGGTTGAGATGGTCGACTGTCCTTCCACAAGTTAAAGTGCTCAGACGGCTCGTAATTAGAGAACATGTAACTGTTCGCCACAGATTGCTGTTGCTGTGGCTGATTCTTAGTTACGTTGACCTGATTCGGGAATGGGAAATCTATTGCATCTGAATTCTTCTTGTAGAAAGATGGTGATGGTTGACTTTGTGACAACGGTTGTCCAAAGGATTGATTCTGATTGAAATGACTGAAGTTCAGCTGAAAATTTGACGTGTTGGTCGGGCTTTGCGAATTCGCCAATGTCGTCAAAGTTTGCTGCTGAGGATCCTTTTCATATACTGACAATGCCGACATAATCGCCGACATATTTGCCATATTCGAACCGTTCATATTTAACTGACTGTGCATGTCATTTGGTCTGGAATTGCTTGGCATCATGGTTTGCTGTTTTTGTAGCCCCATCGAGTGGTTTGGTTGTTCTATACTTATGCTTGATTGCAGTCCCATATTGTTGGTTTGCAAATTCATGCTTTGCGATATCATATTTTGTTGAGCAGATGATCCCAGCTGTATGTTTTGCTGCAACAACTGCGCTGGACTGTGAGATACAGTCTGCGATACCCTCTGATGCAATGGTCTGCTCTGACTGATTGTATGATGTATTCCATTGATGCTCTGTGGCATCGTTGGAACTGACTGGCCGTTGTTATTGAGTTGCCCTTGCATTTGATAACGCGATGCGTTTGCTAGCGGCGATCGATTCGCCATGAAGTTCTTGGCAAATTGCGGATTCTGCACGTTGAATGATTGATTCGAGTAGCAAACCGATCCTAATATCGACGGTTGTTGACCGCACTGCGAGGTCATGCTAGTGTGCATTTGCGGAAGAATTTGTTGAGCAACTTGCTGAGTTTGTTGCTCTTTGACTGTCAATTTATTTACTTGAGTGGGCATGGGAATGCTAGGTGGTAATTTCGTGGATCTCTGCTGATTCTGAATCGATAAGGACTGGTTTGGACTGGTAGACGGAGCGAGTGGCATCGCCGATAGCCGATTCTGAACATTAACAAGGATGTTATTTGTATTGACAGGTTCATTAACTTTTGGTATCTCTGGAATTGGTAACGGTTTGTTTGCAACAGAAGTAATCGATGGGACGGTCACTACTTTTGACTTTTTATCATTTTCTTCTTCAACAATCACAGGTGATACATTCTTGAATGTCACCTGCTTCTGCTCATTCTCTGCACGACGCATAATAGCCTGCATTGCTATATTCTGTCGTGGTTTTCTCGCACATGGAAGAGAATTTACTTCGCTGTTACTCGTCTCTGCGGTATTCACCGAGGAATCTCGGTTTCTTTCTAAGGAACCTTGCGGTTTAAGAATACCCTGGAAAATTTTCTTATCTGCAAGAATCTCAAGATCAGTTTCTACAGAACTCTTGCTACTAGCTGCTTCGGACAGTACCGGGCTCATCGAAGTATCGAGCTGCTTGTCCTTGTTTAAGCTAAGTTCCTCGAGTTCCTTCATCAATTCGTTGCTGGGCCCAGTGCCATTGCTCATAGACGTGAATTTGTTATCACCGGTTTTCTCCTCCGTCATAATTGAGATTGGTGTCGATCCATTGATTTGATACTGAGCGAAGCAATGACCCAGATGTAAAATGCGTACCGCCCGTAATTTGTTTAATGTCGCGATATCACCTTCCAACGCTGTATTCGTGAATCTCAGATTCTCGAAACTTTTCTCTAACGGTAGAAAACCCTGAAGGTCACGATCTTCTGGCAGTGGCACTGCAACATCTGTTCCATATAACATAAATATCATCAAATATTATTGTGATTTTTTAATATATATCTTATATATCCATAAACATATGCATTACATTCTTTAGAGTGCAAATTATGTGTGAATACAAATTAAGTATAGTAATTTGTTTGGAAATGTTTGTATATTTGTGAATATAATATGTTTCACAATATACACTTTCTTAATTCTTAAATTCATTTATTAGATATGTATATAAATTTCCTATATAATAAATGAAATTCTCAATCACTTACATTCATCATATTTAAAATCCACCACACAATTCTGCAAGGCATTCAAAAGCACACAAAGACTGGGCCATATCTGTAATCTTGATGTAAAAGCAACTTCTTCCAAAACCGTTGGTTTTATGTTGATCCAATCAAGGCACAGTTTTACTGTACAAAAAGATAATGTTATCTGTTACATAATCCGTTTTACTAATCTCATTTAAAAAAAATGTAAATTGCAGTACTTACTAGAAGGCAAGGCAAAATACTCGATGATAGAGTTCTTCATCGTGTAGACGGGTAACAGCAAGGCAGACAGAGTACCTGCAATTAGGTCCAGTATACAGTCGCGAGCGAGCTTTTTATCATTCACCATTTGCTCGTTCTTGAGTAATTCCACATTATCGGTACCAATCCCGGCTGTATGTTGCAAAGCGTATAGATTAATCACCAACATTTGTACGAGCATCCACGAACTGAAGCTCTCAGTGGCTACCAACGCAGTCAGCGTTTCCGTCAATTGCTTGCTATATGAGCATGCTAGCTTCAAATCGCCAAGAATGTGGACGATTCCATGTAGCTTCAGAAAAACAGTGACATACTCCTGAGAATTCAATTTAATCTTGCCGTCGATATTGAAGGATTTGTCGTTCAAAGCAGAGGACAGAGTCGTGGCAAGATTTGCTGTAGCAACAGGGAAAGGATGTTTCACAGCTACTGAACGTGCATAGTGAAACACCGTGCCCAATTTATTGCCACGAGAAGCTTCTAGAAGCGCCAATTGATTATATGGCTGTCCGCTCGATGGTGACAGTGAAACAGCATGTCTGTAAAACATCTCGGCTTGTTTGCTCTCATTTCTGTACCGTGCGATATCACCCAGATGTACAAGGCAATATTGGCAAGCATAAAAGCAAGAAGATTTGTGAGGTGGAGATAATTTCTCAACTGCCTTCCATGGAGATGTACATCCATATACGTAACCTTTCCTGCAAAAAAATGATCGTGTTCTTTTGATAATATATATTAATATATATATAATCTCGACACGACAAATCTAAATTTATTAAAAATAAATTCCAAAATATTTGTTCAAAAGGATCACTAGCTGCCATTTCTTATATAGGATATTAGAAGTATTAGGAACTTTGAATGAAATATTCCATCTTCAATAAAATCGTAATCTGCATATCTCAAAATAACAGCAAATAAATAAATCATAATATTGTATAGTCTCTTGCAAAATGTAATAATTTCCAAATAATAGCAATAATAGTAAATAAATTTAAAGCCTAACCTACAATATGTCATTGCTTCCTGTTTTTTCGTTTTTATCTCTTTTTTTCCTTTTTGCGACTGTTTCTTGACCAATCGTGTTTCTGTCTTTTCCAAAATTCATCTACTCTTTTATCTCAGGCGACAAAAAAAAGGAGAAAGAGGATAAGAGGCAAAAAAATAAGAAATAAAAAGTAGTACGCAACAGGAAGCAAAAAGCATATTATAGATTAGGAGATGATACAGATGCTATGCGAGAGCAATTGACTTGTAATTGGCGAATTCTCAATTCAATCTTGATCCTTATCTCATGTATGCTTCGATTTTATATGAAAACGTAAGATTCCAAGTAAAAGATACGATAAAAATGACAATCCAGAATTCCAATACATAAAAGTTTAAAAAAAAAAACCACATTGGTACTCCAAAATAAAATAAGGAAAATTGTGCAAAAGATATGTACCTTCTAAACGGTAGATCTAAATCAAACACAGTACAAATTTCCTGCAGCAAGGTTAAGTAGAAACCGCTGGCTGCTTCTAGGCACCAACTGAGCAGTGCCTGGGACTCGCCTCGCTTGGGATTCTTCCTGTCCTTGGCCTGTGATTGCAGAGTCACTATATAATTTTTAAATCCAAGACTCCACAGCTCCTGCTCGACCTTCTTGTCCAGGGCATACTCCAGATCCAGTATGAGGACCTGCTGATATATCTTTTGTAACTGTTGCTGGCATACCCAGGCATCGTTGTCGTTAAGCAAATCCTTGCAACGTTGAACCTTGTCCTTTAACGGTTCCGCTTTCCTGTCAAATGCATTTCGCACGTTAATGTAACGCAGATCCGAGAGACAAATTTACGTATTCGTAATCGATGATGCGTTTACGATTGATGACATTTGCGAATCTTACTTCAGAGCCTGAACAGCTGCCTTTAGGCCCATATTCCGTCTTCCCTGCGGTCAAATGCGCCGTTCTTCACCTGCACAATTTGTCACGCCGTTATTGTCATCCTAATCGAGAGAAAGGAGGGAATCTTAGCTTCGCGAGGGCTTTAATTTTGCAAGAAATTCAAGATCAATCCCTATCTTAACCTCTCATGGGAGATTATTTCGACCTTCAATCGCGGCCGCTATCGGCAAATTGCGTTTTGGACGAGGTACAAAAAGTATTCGTGAGCGAACGTACGTTTCGTCATCATCGATCTGGAAGGGAAAAAAATCGACTGTGCACAATACGGTTGCAAGAAATCGCGACGCAATTGCTCGCGCTCGGCAGAAAGTTGACTAAGTGGCTGCCATTTTTTTTTTCCACAGCGCACCAAAAGCACAAATAAGCGCAGCCCGTTACGAAGTGCGCGACGTAACTCTAACCTAACCTAACGATTTAAATCGGTCTTTGTCGAACGCGTTTTCCTTCCTGAGAATGAAAAAGTAAAAAATTAGTAAAAATAAAAAAACCGTAATGAGACCGCGATTTATGCGAAAGCTGCCCTTGTTTCACACAACGGAAATGAAATTACAAATGGAAAAGTATAGGTTAGGATAATCAAGGGATGATCAGACGGCGATGTGTATGTGCATGACTTTTTCTTTACGTTGTGTAAGCGCAAGTGTAACTAGTGGAGACGAAGTGGAAATAATTTGGCGGCAGAGTTAAAAAAATATTGACGAAATGACGGTGAACGTTTCATTGATTATGCAATTTTTTTTTATTATAGGAAGACTAGACGGAAGCTCGTGTCACGTTCAAGAGTTATCTTTTTTGGAACAATGTTTCGATGTTTTGGAACAATGCTTTTATGTCATGCAAGAAAGTGGACAGATAATGAATTTTCGAAATGTTTTTCATTAACACGTCTCTGCATACCGGTATTTTCTCGAATGTATATATCACTTTATGATAAAATGCACTGTACATTTTGAATGCCGCTGAGGTTAGCTTGGATGTCGATGAAAATGTCGAACGTTATCGTGAGGCCACGCTTCAGCGGATATTTAAAATCTCTTTGGTATCTGTGGCGACGGCAAGTAAGTACACAATTATTCTTCTGCAATCCCGTATACAAAGTATCTTGAAACATGTCTTGAAACGTGTCTCTACACATGAAGTCTTACATTTAACCTTTCTCAGATAGAGATGTTTAACTTTTGATTTATTTGTACATTGATGATAACATTAGGAATTAATATTTAAAGAGGAGCTTCATATAACAATTAAACCTCTGACAAAATTGATTTTTTAATTCTCGTTCTGCAATTTGGATCTTTTTTGCATAAGCAAAATTTCACTCAAATTTTTTTATTTTTTAATTTTTTTAAAATAAAGATTTTAACATTTCAGTTAAAAAATTATTTGGTAGTATAATAGAGATGTTGAAGAGTAATCCTGAATTTTTTCATATTTTTTAAAAGCCTAGAACAGTAAAAAAAACTGACTGAAGAAGAAAGATCCAGTTTGTAAATGAAGGGAGTAAAAATATTGTAGGAGAGTTAATTATAATTATATTATTTATTAATTAGAATTATATAATTATAATTATATATTTAATTATAATTTGGTATAAAGTTTGGTAATTATTTTATTAACAGCCTTGTCATTGTCAGTTATTTCTGTTTTCTGCTTATTCCAGCACAGCACAGTAATTGATTCAACCAAGACCAAGCAACAGAATCTAGAAGCTAGGCAGAGAGAAATCATGGCACGTGGCCTTCCAAAACGGAAACGCATAAAGGAAGTAAAACAAATTTTGCTTATCGCCTCTGGTAAGGGTGGCGTTGGGAAATCGACAACAGCTGTGAATTTGGCAACTGCTCTAAAAATTATCGAGCCAAGGAAGTCCATTGGATTATTGGATGCTGATGTTTTTGGACCTTCTATACCTCTGATGATGAACATACATGAATCACCTGCTCTAAATCAAGAAAATTTCATGGAACCTCTTGTAAATTATGGTGTGAAATGGTGATTAACTATCAGATGCTTCAGATAATCAGATAAATGAGGGATAATCATACTTTATAATCTTATATTTCACACGTAGTATGTCCATGGGATTTTTAATTGATGAGAAATCACCAGTAGTTTGGAGGGGACTCATGGTGATGAGTGCATTGGACAAGCTAGTGAATCAAGTAGCATGGGGACCACTTGATTACCTTGTGATTGATACTCCTCCTGGGACAGGAGACACACATCTTTCTCTAATTCAGACCCTTTTTATCACTGGCGCGTTGCTGGTAACGACACCGCAAAAAGTTGCACTAGAGGTGACCAGGAGAGGTGCGAATATGTTCAAGAAGTTGAACATTCCTGTCGCTGGTATCGTGGAAAATATGAGCAGCGTTACTTGTCCAAAATGCATGACGGAAGTGCCTCTCTTTGGTAACGCCACGCTCTCCCTAGCTAAAGAACTAGGTAATAAACTTATCAATAATTATATTATTTATAATTAATAATAAGCTATAACTGAACTATGAACATATAAGTTGTAACTGTACGAATATTTATATGAAAGGTATATTAATGTCTTTTTTTCGTGGCTTGTAGATGTAGATATTTTACAGAAGATACCGATGCATGAGAGCATCGCGGAAAGTTCAGATAGCGGTAAACCGATTGTCCTGGCGGTACCAAAGAGCAGACAAGCAGAAGCTTATAGAGAATTAGCGGAACATGTTGTTACATTTTTAAATAAGCAGGAAATAAATGAAAAGTGATAAAATAGAATCACTGAAAAAACATTTTTCTTATCCTTCTGCATATATTAATAAGGGAATATTACTATCAGTATTTCCTGAAGTATTACATATTGACTTGTAATTACGTTATGGTTTTTAATATGTATATCTTTAAAAAAGTAATTAATATTTATAATAAATATTTTATACAATATATAATACGATAGGTTACAAATTTTTCATAATAATTATATCTAAATGAATTTCTATGCGGTTATAAATTTGTTCTTTTAGCTTTAAGTTTGTTTTTATAGCCGAATTTTTTTGTATTTTAAAGTTTTGTGTCCGTGATGCTAGAAATTGGTCCGAGATCTCGGATGGAGAAAAAATTGATCAATTGCATTGGTCAAGTGATCGAATTGTTCAAAAATATGATTAATTAATTTATCCGAGATCTCGGGCTGGTTTTTAACGTGGACACAAGATGTTGGCCAATCACATCTCGCTACATTGCGAACGGGACATGGGGCATGCGCTATTGCGCTCTCTGCATTCTGAATCGGACTTAAGCGTCCCGTTGGTGTCGGCATCGGCACTCTGGTGTTTTCTCGATTTTGGCGGGCCGGATTGTGGTGCCTGCTCCTACCCTTCTCTTCACTTTTCTCTCGATTTAACGAACTTACGGCGGATAAATGATGGCAGATAAGGACGGAGGTAAGGACACACGTATTTTCGATATTATTTTCGGCTGCGCTTCACTCTCTTACAAAAACAATTCGGTCGGCAATCTCAGAGGGACGCTGCGACATACCGCCTGCTGTCTTCCCATCAGGAGAGCACGGCACGGCACGACTCTTTTCTTTCCTCTCCTCTCTTCTTTGTTGCGTGGTTGAAAGCGTAAAGAAAAAATTCGAACGACAAACGAGCTTGGTCACGTTTTTGACGCCGGAAGTCACGAAAATTCCGCATACCTATAATCAGTCGGCAGTTCGTCGAACACTACGCGATACGTACTATCTGGAGACACGGTAGTATCTCTGTGCTCTAAGTATTATAGTTACTATATATATTTTATATATGTATATATATTACATATATATACATATATAAAATAACTCATAGCATCTTAAACAATAAATAAACTTAGGAAATGTTTCTTGCGCACTGGATCGGTCGTTTGAATACACGTGTTTATTGAGCGATTACAAGCGTTTCTAGAACATTCCATTTCGATACGTTAAATTAAAGATGGGTCTCATCGATAACGACTGTTTCTTTATTTTTCCGCTATGTATATATATACTCTTAATTAAAATAATGCACCTTTAATATTTGTATAAATAAATAAATATATTATTTTAATTTTAAAATAAATACGATTAGTAATAACGTAAGATTTAACACATACAACAGTATACAACAGTAATAAATTATGGTACAATTGGCGAGAGTGTGATTCTTCTTATAAAAAAATTTGTGAAATATATTTTCTTTGATTGGTTGCACAGTCCTCATCAAACACGGGTTTAAACACGAGAACAATGTCTTTGTCGAGACTTGAGTGTATTTGTTAAAACATTTGCCTGTCGCGTGTAATTAGACATTGTTTATATGAGCAACCTTAAAGTTTATTTATATGACATTACTTATTTATTGTAAGAAACACTATTATTGTTGCCTCTGATAGTTAGTTCTCACTGATCTTTCAAAATGGAAACACGAAGCAGTCGTTTAGCTACGCGTAAATTTTTGAGTAATCAAAACCAAGATTTGGAATGGCCTGATGTAAAAAATCTTAAGCCTACATCATCTTCTATGATGGATGAATCAAATCTTACACTTGAGCCTACACCATCTACTACGATGAGTAAATCGCCATCGATTAAAGGTAACTTGACTATGTTGAGTATGATTCAAGAAGCTGAAATGGAGAAAAACAACAAAAAAAGCGACAAACCGAATAAGAAACATACACCAACTAAGATTGTAAGGATTAATTCTATACAACCAAATGTACCAAATACTATCAAAAGAATTAAATACATTGGACTTGAATCTTCACAAGGTAATTATTATAAAACACCCTATATAATGGGAACAATATACAAATATATAAGTGTAGGTTCTCTCTTATAATCTATTCAAAATCGTGTCCTTCAAAAACTGTGCAACCAATCGAAAAGATCAGTTATGTATCTTTTATTTGTGAAAATGAGAAACTCATTTTTACTAATAGTACATTTCTAATTTATCTAATAGTTTTTTCGTCTATTATACCTCGCCAATTGCTTACCTACATTAAATAATTTATCATGTCCAATAATTATATTTGTATTATTTTATACTTTATCAAAGTATTTTCTAAGATATAGAAATTTTATGTAAAAGGAGATTTAAGCGCCGCTGTTTGTTCAGAGGGCTTTGACGATGCTGTGGAGGAACGTATTATCAATGAGGAATATAAAATATGGAAGAAGAATACACCATTTTTATACGATCTTGTGATGACACATGCTTTGGAATGGCCTTCTTTAACGGCTCAATGGCTACCCGATGTTACCAGACCTGAGGGAAAAGATTATTCAATCCACAGGCTAATTTTAGGCACTCATACTTCAGACGAACAAAATCATTTGCTCATCGCCAGCGTCCAGCTGCCGAATGAAGATGCCCAATTTGACGCTTCTCATTATGATAATGAGAAAGGTGAATTTGGTGGGTTTGGTTCTGTGAGTGGCAAAATTGAGATCGAGATTAAGATCAATCATGAGGGTGAAGTTAATAGAGCGCGATTCATGCCGCAAAATCCATGTGTAATCGCAACAAAAACTCCCTCAAGCGACGTGCTCGTATTTGATTATACCAAACATCCCAGTAAACCGGATCCCAACGGAGAATGTCATCCGGATTTGAGGTATTTACTGATTTATTAAACAAATAGATCATAAATACAGAGCATATCGTATTTATGTTAATATTATGCTTATTGTATACATTTAAATATTATAATTACAGATTGCGAGGACATCAAAAGGAAGGCTACGGACTTTCATGGAACCCGAATCTTAATGGATATTTACTTAGCGCGTCTGATGATCATACAATTTGCTTGTGGGACATCAATGCTACACCGAAGGAAAATCGTGTTATCGACGCGAAAACTATCTTTACAGGGCACACAGCCGTGGTTGAAGACGTTGCTTGGCATCTGCTACATGAATCATTATTTGGTTCGGTCGCTGACGATCAAAAGCTCATGATCTGGGACACTAGGTGATTGCCATCTTTAATTAATAATACAATTGATTAAATATTTTTTAGACTTCTAGGTAGAATCTGTTCTATATTTTAAAAGTCACTTAAGAATATAGATAATACTAAAGTTAAAAATATTTAAAAATTTTTAATATATAATAAAAAATTTCAAGAAAATTTATATTCTGTTAATTTATAGAATCAGTATTCTCTTGATACAATTGATATTAATGCTATTAAAATTATAGTTGTTTAATGCAGCGTATTGGGAAACATGTTGAGAAAACATATTATATCGTTAAATTTTTTATATTTGTAGATGCAACAATACTAGTAAACCAAGTCATACTGTTGATGCTCATACCGCTGAGGTAAACTGCCTGAGTTTCAATCCGTATTCTGAATTTATATTGGCTACTGGCAGTGCTGACAAGACTGTGGCACTTTGGGATTTACGGAATCTTAAATTGAAGTTACATTCATTTGAATCACACAAGGACGAGATCTTCCAGGTCCAATGGTCACCACATAACGAAACTATATTAGCAAGCAGTGGCACAGATAGACGATTACATGTTTGGGACCTCAGCAAGATCGGCGAGGAGCAGTCCAGCGAAGATGCTGAAGATGGACCACCCGAACTTCTGGTAATTACGCAATCTTATTTTACGAAATTAATAAATGGCCAAAACAATTTTTTCAAAAAATTTGATAGGTATATTATTTTTTTCTAATTTATAATATTCTATTTCGATATCTTTATAAATTTTTAAATTTTAAGATTATATTATTTTAAATTAATTTCTCTAATAATTTCCTAAATATATGTTTACAGTTTATACATGGAGGTCATACTGCGAAAATAAGCGACTTTTCATGGAATCCGAACGAACCGTGGGTCATATGCTCAGTATCAGAAGATAACATAATGCAAGTATGGCAAATGGCGGAGAATATTTACAACGACGAGGAACCCGAGACACCTGGAAGTGAGATTGAAACTGGTGGCTCATAACGCGAAATATAATTCATCTAATTGTTTTGAGCTATCGTCACCCCCCAACTGAGGATAAGCACACCCTCGTTGCGCCATGTTGTTGGACATCTTGGTGTAACAAGTATGAAGACATTCCTTTTCACCAAGGAACAATAATTCTTGCTTTTTTATAATTCGATCGTACAAAAAGATGTAAATAACAAAAACGAAAGGTTCCATTGTTCAACGAATGTATGGGAATAACGTATGTCATTTTATCGGATTTGACTAAACATATTTTTCCAAAATTTTGAAAGAAATTACGAATAACTTTAAATATTTTTGAAAGAATAAGAATAGCGAGTATTATTGTTTTACGGTGACAAATTGGCTATGTTAACAAGAAATTAAATAAGCTAGCTAGCTAAATGGTTAGCAATAATAAAATAATTGCTAGTTACACCCTTTATGAGCCATCCTCGTACGAAGGCACTATTTCTCTGCCACAGTGAATAAGAGAACACAAATGACATTAGGGGATGCCAAGTACTTTTTCTACTTCGTTTTAAGCGTGAATAAAGAAATGATATAAACTCGAGTGGTGTTTAGCTTAATTTACGCTTTTCCCAATTTCATTTATTATCATTTTTGTGATTTTTTTCTCTAATTTACGTAATATTTCAAATTAATGTATGTCTAACTATAAATCTAAAATAAGTAATAGATTCTATAAAGAATAAAGGATTGTTATCGTCTTTAGAATTACACAGAAAAAAATGATAAACGACTTATAATTTTCTTTTTATCTATATCAGACAAATGTGAAGAAAGCACACGAATAATCTCTATATTATCATTGTACAAATCCTATAACATGCCTTTTATATTATAATATATGGTAGAATTAGCGACGGGTTTTCTTGGCACTTTGCAAATACAATAGGAACGTGCATTTTTTTTTTCAAGATAAAATATACGTATATATATGTATATATTAGACTTTGTTCCCACATTATAAAGCTGTTTGTGAAAGCTCGTTGTATATCTGCGTGAGTAAGGATCCGTTGAAGCTGTTCAGCGATACACTGTCCTCGCTGTCGATACTCGTAATTCTGAAAAAAAAAAAAAAATTCTCGCATATGTTATCCCGTCAATTAAATTCATATTCATTAATCAGCGCAATTAATTGATCGTTCATTACCAAAATCTGCGCGTTAAATGGACATCGCTTATAGAGCGTGTCTTATGCCAGCTGCGCATGCGAAAGAAATTATTTGCAACACCAGTAATTATTTGTACTTTGACGTTGAATAAATAGTAATTTTCATACATTTAATAAATTATAATTATATTGAAGTTGTAAAAAACTCACCCTTTTCCAGCGTCTTGCCGTTTAATACCGTCGAGCAGGCTCATTATGGAAGGTGTCAGGGTCGGACGAAATACCTGAAATAGTTATGTTAATTTTATTAAGATTGAGTTAATTTTAATTTATCTAGATGAGTATCCTCGCAGTACTGAGTACTCACAGTTACGGCCGCGCATCGCATCTCGCGGAGATCGATATTCCTAAAGAGGTCGTGGATCAGCAATTCCTCTATACTAGTGAAACGATTTTCTGATTCCGTGAATATCAGCTCGAGAAATCTCACGACCTGAAATTGAAATACATAGCGTTCGGATTTTTATTTTATGAATAGACCACATTGGGTTATTGCGATCGATTTTTACCTGCGGATACATTTCAATGTTTGATAGCTGGACGGCAGATGGTCTAAAGGTACATAGTTCGTAGCCGGCGCACATTTCGAATAGCATATGCCCTGATAATATAAAAATAAGTTTATCATAAAGTTACTTGTTATTGTAAAATTAAATTTGAAAATAAAATACATTTTATTGAAGAAATGCAACATTAGTTTTTAAAAAAACTTATTGAACACAAATTGATATTTTATTAAAATATATCGCTGAAAAAGAGCTAAAAATTATGTTAAATATTCTGTTACAAAATATGCAATTTACATTTTTCTACAAAATATAAATATCTAATTTAAAATCGTATTAAAGTCTTATATATTCTGCCAGAAGATATAAAGAGCGATCATGAAAATTGTATTAAAGAGTATTTCGTCGAAGCTGATATTAATAACGATGAAAACTTGATTTAAAATCCGTTTAAAAAGCTCTGCTTTTTTGAAAAATATTGAAAAATATTGAAAAATATTGCTCTTTACCGAAACATATAATATCAATCGAGGTGGAATGTGTTAATCGGGACGTCACGATGGGATGTATGCGACTGGTGAAGCCTAGAAGAGTATTCTCCAGACCGGCCAGTCTCGCAACGCCGTTTTGAATCACCACATTGCCCGAGTGGAGATGAGTCACCGTGGGAAATCCTCGTTCTTTCAGGAATACTAACGCTTCTAATATCTGTCGTCCCATTCGTTGCACTTGTGGTAGTTTGAGTCCCTTGCCTCGTGCGGCATACTTGTGAATCCAGTCCTCGTTCCAGCAATTTCGTTCGATCTGCCACAGGATATTATTTCGCTAAGACATCACCCCGTTTTCATATATACATACAAAGCACCGAGAAAGATTCTTTGCGTTTCTAGCAATCGAAATAAAGAGACTTCAATTATCCTAAGATCTTATACGTTATTTTAATTAATTAATGAAGTTTAATTTACTAAAGTTTAATTTACTAAAGATATTTGACGTTGATAATTAAAAAGATGAATAGGGAAGTATTTAATAAAACTTTTGCTAACAATAAGGCAAAAAAGTAAATAAAAATTAATTTGAGATTGAATAAGACGAACGAAGATGATATGTGTATTTTTATTCATTCTCCTTTGAAAAGCTGAGTATATTTCTGCGCATAAAATACTTACGCCGTATATTAGATCCTTGAGGCTGCCCTGGTTGATAGGCTGTATCAGGACGATATATGTTTGGTCCTCGTATTCAAGAAAATCGACATGAAAAACAGGACAGATGTAGGGATGTTGTAAGGCCAGGAATAGATTGTTCAATATGTCTTTAGTAGAGGGACAGGCAGTCAGCGGACAGTTTCGATTTAATGGTACCAAAGTCAACAGTCTGTCCGTCTTCAGCGACGTGTCTCTCACCATGAACCAATACTTATCTACTCTCGATCCTGAAAGATATTTTAACGATTCCATTAATTTTCTCTTTTATATACATTTTCGAAGATATGGCCAATAAATAACTGATATGAGTAAAAAATTTAAGTCTGAATATATAAAATTAGATAATCAATCTAATTTTATAACTCTTATTTCTAAACTCTTTAATCTTTTAGCTTCATAGATTTCTATAATTTATCCTCAATTTACTATTTTTTCTTGGTCACCTTCTCGGTACGTTATAATTTTATCGAGGAACACGTTACGGTCTCAGGCAGGTTTTCATGCCTTATACATTTTTTATTTAACATTTTGATAGCTTCGACGGAATCACGAAAGCGAAGAGGGCTCACCGATGTTGTTGAGCTGCTTAATGAGAACAAAACGCGGTGTTTTCCCGATGTAGTCACGGCAAATTGATAAAGCACGATCGCGGGATCTCTTCTCCATTTCCATGTACTCGACTCCAT
This sequence comes from Mycetomoellerius zeteki, assembly GCF_001594055.1. NCBI lineage: Eukaryota > Metazoa > Arthropoda > Insecta > Hymenoptera > Formicidae > Mycetomoellerius > Mycetomoellerius zeteki. Next base: position 3,968,667 of record NW_017256500.1, read on the forward strand.
CCTCGCTGACAGATTTCGATCCGTGATTCAGTGCCGTGTAACGGCCGTTCCTGTTGGGAAAATGCAAAATCCTATCTGATCATTCCTTCTCGTATTTAATCTCTCTCTCCTTTTTTCCCTTCAGTCTTTTTCCGAAAGAGATAAAACGCAGGCTTCAGCGTCGTTTTAATTGACGATTTAAATATCCTAAATATTTAGAACTCTCGAATTTGCATTCAGAATCCAATAGTTATCTGATGGCTGTTTTAAACAGCTTCCGCTGTTAAAAGGAATAATAATAAATAATAATAAATAAATAAAAAATGCAAATTTTTTTGCCAAACTTCTAAGAAGATAGCAGAATAAAGCAGATATGTAATACTATAATAATTTGTTTTAAAACGTTTCTGCGATTATTAAAGGAATAATAATAATAATAAAAACAAAAGAAATACAGATTGCTAGATTGACTTTTAAAAATACAGCAGAATAAAATTATACGCATATGGGACATTTTTAATCGCTTAAAAGCTTAATATCGTTTCTCATATTTTATAAAAACATTCTCTACCTGTTGTCGAAATTGTCGAAAGGTGCAGCCGTGTGGCTTTGCGTTCGCCTAGACAACTCTTCTGCATTATCGTGCCTCTTGCAGCAACAAAAGCGGATTAGATTCGCGAGCGGATTATGGTGCGGTCGCGTACCACTAACGCGCCACGTTGCTCTGTGGCTGCAAGGGGTTTCATCCAATAAAAAAAAAAGAAAGAAAACGGACCGCCACAGGGGTCGTATATATCGTCGTATAAAGTCGGTCTTAACGCTCGGCTTGCACTCTCATGCAAAAGCACGATAATTGAATTGACGCAATTACGTCATGTGCCGAGTGCCTCGGGACTCTGTTCCGAATTATCGGAGAACGAAATATTTCGGAGGCAATATTTCGAAAATAATAAAAGATCTTTTGGTCTCGGGACACTCTTCGCATTTTGCATGGTATTATTACCTGCGTATTGCAACACGAAAATTTCCGTCCACTCGAGGACCGTCGCTCTCCGAAAGCTTCCGATGAATGTTCTGTTGCACACTTGTCATTACTGACCGGACATTTTTACGAAAATTGTCGTATTATTATCGTACAAAAAAAAACAATTGTTATCGTACGCTCGTGACTATAAATGCGCGAAAGCGAAAAATCGATGCTCGTGCTGATAAGAGCTGAATATTTGAGGCGTCTTTGATGGACTCTCGTTCATAGTTTACAAACAGAGATGCGAATATGCGCGACACGAATAATTGAAGCGGCTAGTTTAATAGGATACACAATAATGTCAGCGAACAATATTAGATCTGATATCAAGCAGAGGGGATTAGCCGTTAGTGCAAACCAGGAAAATCGTTGTTAATTGTAAAGCGATAATATTGACAATTATTTACGTGCCTGTTGAGTTCTTGTTGCAGCAACAAGTAATAGCTAATTCAGAACGGAGAGAAGTGGTACATGCTATTGCTATATATGTGAATAATACACATCCCGAGAGGATAAATCGGCTCATCGAGGGATCATTGTATATCTCGTCTCCCGAAGGAGGATAGTTGGGTCGGGATTTATATTTCACGTTTTGACACAATTTCCTTTCCCCACGAATGTGTTTATTCTTACCAAATGTAATTGGTTGAAAGTTTAGTAGGAAAGGAAATAGCTTTAACCGACTCTTTTATAAAAATACATATTTTTGAAATATTTAAACTTTGAATTATTAACCGTCTTTTGATTTGTAATTCTATTCTCTTAATCTTGTAACGTTTTATAATTCTATAATTTTTCTTTATAACTCTATCATATTGTCTCTATGATTCTATAATTCAAAATTCTATATCTAAACATATGTAGTTCCTATAATTATAGCTCAAATTCTACACATGTTAAGTAGCTCTATAATATTTCATAGCTCCAATTTCGTAATTTTCTCTTCAACTTTGACTTTATAATTCTCTGTAACTTCCTTTTCTGTGATAATTCAATAATCTTCAAAGTCCTCTTTAGAGTCCCTACATAATCGTATAATTTTATAACTTTGTAAATCTCCCTCAAATCCATAGTTAATAAATTATGGACTCCGTCTCCGCCGGTTAATTTCAACCGACCCCGAATCCGGCGTGAGACAACTAAAAATGACCAAGATGCGCTCCTTTTCATCCCTGAAAAACTCACTTGACGTCTCCCTGATCCTTGTATCCCCGCGCTGCCGACACGCGGCTGAAGAGTAGCCGCGCCAGATTGTCCAGCTTGTTCGCCAGCTGATGGCCCTTGTCATCCTCGCTCTCGTTCTCATCCTCCGTACTCACGCTGCGACCTCGTCGCAACGAACCCCGTGCCGTGCTCATCGCCCTGGCGTTCAGCTCGGTGGCACTCTGCGTCCTGCGATTGACAGCACGGCGGCGACGACGAGTACTCGAGTGACCAGTACGATGCTGACAGAATCTGTCATGACCGGTCACCTCCGACTCGCGATTCCGCTGCCCGTCACCATCATCCTTCTTGTTTAGGCTCTGATAGAGATTGAACATCGTTGCACTGCGATTACCTTGGCAAATACTGCTGTTTGATCCCGGCGCACCTGAAATCAGTTTTATCATTCTGCCTTTTGAGTCTCATCTCCAAAAAAGTACTTTGGCGAATTGCTTTGCTTTGATCCGCAAGATCTCACTATTTTCATGCTTTTACGTAAAATTAATATGTAAATATTTAACGAGATTTTTACATGCTTGTAACGTTTAATAATAATCATTGATAAAATAATTAATGACTGAGTCTTCTAATTTCTTCAAGTGCAAGCAATTTTCATTCAAACGAAATTTAAGGATCTAATTCGTTAATGGTATGAGATTTTTAGAATGATAAACTGACCGTGATAGACATGAAAATTTATTTTCATCATTGTAACGATAAAATTGGAAATATAATATTGTGATATACATCACATGTTATTAGAAGTAAATATATTTCAATTGTTTTACTCGGAATGTTATTTCAATTACATTGTGAATTTTTGCGAAAATGTCTAATGTCTAATATTGAGAATCGCTTAATTTTTACAAACATAAAATATTTTCAAGGAGAAGGTTAAATATAATTTATAAAGTAATTTGTCACATCAAATTATTTTTATATTCCAAATTCAAAGACATTTGACATATTTGAAATTCAAAAATATTTGAATTTTTCTCTCGTGCAATATTTATTCTATCATTTATAGGTATTCTTTCAAATAATAGAGAGAAAAAAGATATGCATTTAGCTTTTGTTAAAAGATTTAGTCCTCTGCGTTAAAAAAAGAATGGAAATTAAAGGAAGAAAAGGTTCGAACAAGGATTTTAACAAGCTTTACAAACTATCGTATTTTTCCTCTGACCTTTCTCGATCTAATTTTGCAATCGAAGCAAATTATTGCGAATCAACGTCGCGAAAGATACACGCGAATGCATTATTAAGAGCGGAATCGTCCTGCTATTAATACCGTTCTCGAGATCGATATGAAGCGAATAAACGCTTCCACTCGAAACACCGATCATTTGTCAGTGTGCATAGGAAGCTCTATCTCAAAATTCTCAAGTGTCTCGCGCTTGCATATCTTGAAACCTATTGGATGTGGAGAGAAAAATGTCATAAAGGAAGATAACGCATTCTCGAGAGTATTACATGATCGAATTAGCATTATTCTTACGGAGGTCCTCCCTCCTCCCCTGCTCTTTGTGATATATTTCTTTTGCATGTTGCATCTTTTGTCCTATGTATGAAGAAAAGGTTTTTATTGACATAATTGACATTTTATGAACATAAAAAATTGTTTTTATAGCAGAATATCGTTAACATAACGGTATAATTAAAAACTATTTTTTATCAAATTAGTACACTGAAAAAAAGATTGGCTGCACAACCAATTAAAAATGTTATGCCATATTTTACCATCTAATTTGCTGCAGCAGCCAATCTTTTTTTTCAGTGTAGCTATCAAACTTAAGTAGTTCGAGAAGTATATTGATCACTCAAGATAATTCATGAGTGAAATAGTGCAAGTATTATTATTATTATTATTATTATTACAGGCGATCGTAATTATTAAGATCCTTTCATCATTTTCTAAAATTTAATTCTGTTTTTTTATTGAATCAATTAATATAAATAACAAATAATTTCAATAATATTAATAATACTGATATTAAAATAATATTGTTAATATTATTCTTTCTTTGATATTTTTTATTATTCGTTCATTGATCTATTAATTCAATTAAATCATTGAAGCAAGTTTCTTCTTAATTCTTAACTCTGTGCACTTTCTGTTGAAACATATTAATTCAAATCGATACAAATTAATCCGCCACTTACCGTTAATAAACGTAAATCACTGCTGGATATTGAATTTTCTCATGAAACTATTCGACAAAATATCACAGAGAATCTCGGTTGGTCTGCAGAAGCGTTGGTCACTGAAATCTCTGCGCGTACGGCACTATCAGGAATGCTTAAAAATATAATATAAATATATATATTTATATGTATGAATATCTTTATGTATCAAATTAATTTTAAAAAAAGGAGAATGTATTCAGTTTTTTCCTATTTGACTATATTTAAATCAATTTAATTTACAGAACATCTTGAAATAATAACAATATGACAACATAAATAAATATAAATAATTTGATAAAATGTTAAGAAAAATTTAAATGTCATTACAAATATACGTGTATTTTATAATCTATAATAATTGTTTGCAAGAAAATAAAGGGTATTTTTGCAGTATCAGGATGTTATGAGTATCCTTATTCGCGTTGCTCAGCAACGAAAGCGCGATATACACTGAGGAGTCAATAGTATATTCCACATTTTTAAGGAAAAAATCATATGAATATATAAATCTTTCATTTTTTTAAATACATAAATTTTTTTTAGATATACAAATAAATTTTTGCGATTCAAAAGAAAAACGCTGCGTTATCAAAGATTTAATTAAAAAGACTTTGGGGATATTACTTTGAATGATAATCTAACGAGCGTTTCACGTTATGTTCTCTGTAAAAGTACCCTTATTTTTCATTCCATTCTTGTTATGGAATCCGCTTCTGTCTGAAATCTTGTAAGGCGGAAGAAAATTGAATTTTACTATTTCGATAAATAAATTGGTCTCCGTACCGAAGGGATTGAAATCGTGACGATCCACTGTGACTTTTCCAGAGCAGGTACAACGTACTCGGGAGAAGCCTCCTCGCGGGTTATCGACCTCGCACGGGGTTGTGTAGGCAGTGTATGGTGCGCGAGGATTTCGAGGAACGACACGCGGGGTGCCCGCCGCGGTGGAATCGCGACGCGCGACTCGAGACGAAGACGCGTGGGTGGAGACGGCGCTCGGCGGCCTCCGCCGAGCAACGGGGCTGGGTGGACACTGATGAGAGCGCGCGATCCCGGAGACGGCGGTGGGCCGCGACCGACCCGGCGCGACACAGATTCCGTTCCGCGCAACCACCCTCCCGCACCTCGCCCCTGCGAGGACGTAAGGTAAATGTACGGACGGCCGGGTATCTGACGCGAAAAGTTTGACAACCTGTGGACTCTCCGTTTGTGAAGAAGACCTATGCGACGGATATTGCTCAGAAAATTTTTCTCTCGCCCTGAATCCGTACAGCGGCTCGTAAACTCGACGAAACCAATGATTCTTGTCGCAACTGATGATGAAAGGCGTTTCCGAAGCGTTGAAGTGAAAAGTTTCTGAAGATAAAATAAAGTTAGAAGCATTTTCCGATATCTGACTGTATCAATTTTGACAAGCGAGAATTATTGTTAAGAGTCTCGCTAGGTATATAAAATAAACAATGCAAAAAGATAATCGTATGAAAAAAATATTAATGAGATAATTATATGGAATAGCTAAATATCTGCCGTACGAATTTCGTACATTTTTCTTCAAGATATTTTTAATTGAACAAATCGTACAAATCACATTCTGAGCACATGCACGAGTTCACACGTGACTCGGGTTATTCCGCATTTTTGCTTGAAGATTCTATGACTTTAATACCTGCAGTTTTAAGGCTACTTCCAGGGACAGTAAATTAAATCTGAGAAATTCTAAATAGTTCAGTCTAGAAATATATAGCGTTACTCTTTTATCGCACGCGAGTTTTTCAACGGAGAAAGCATAAATTATATATACTGTCGCTTCATATTATAAAATTTTATATATATATATATATAGAGAGAGAGAGAGAGAGAGAGAGAGAATATATAGCAAAAAATTAAACTTTTTTTATTAAATTCTTTATATTTAAATACTTTTATAATATCTTTTTAAGAATTTAAATATATATTTTGTATAGAAAAAAAGCTTTTTTAATTTTTTGTATTATAAAATAGAAAAACATTTATATTTTTGAGTTTTTTCTTCTTTCTTTTTTGTAACATGTCGAAAATGTAGATAAATTATCTCGTTTTTCCTCTCACTTTTCGTCCTCAACCACAGCCTTGTATTGCAATTTCCATTTCTTCATAGAACAACCATATATCTGCAATTCACATATTTATTATTCACAAACATGTAATATTACATATGTGATTGTATTCTATTTATAGAACAGAAAAAATTCTACGAAATATTAAAATTTCTTTAAATTTGAATTAAAAAAATGTAAAAATAAATTAAAAATGATGAACAATGAGAACTTTTTAAATAATACTTACATATAATATTAATAAAGATATATATTTAATACATATATGTTGATCATTTCATTATCTTTACTATCAAATATATTACATATTTTTGTACTTACATCTGCTACAAATTGCAAAGCAGAACGATAAGTGAGCTCATTTTTCGCACGAGAGCCCCATGTAAACTCAAAATCCATCGGATCATTCTTATTTATCATTACTTTCTCAAGATATCTCTGATTTACAAAGTCCTATATGTGAATAAATATAGTTTAAAAATTAACTACAATGATTATATAAATTGCAATAGTCAGTATTGATTTTTACCACAGTCACTAATTGTTTGATGTCGCCAAAGTATTCATGTTGAAAATTGTTATCAGTTATAATACCCAGATTTTGAAGAAAATCCCACAGTATTTCTATGAAAATATTTCACTTATTTTCGACATTAACTTATTAAATAATAGTTTCTCATAAAAATTCAATATATTATTTATATCACAAATCAATATGTCAGGTATGTATTAGACAACATATAAATTATCAAAAAGTAAAAATTACCTTCTTTGCATGATTCACCATACATAAAAATATGAACAAGTACAAGATACAATAGCACCAGCTTATGATTATTGTCGAAGGTGAGATGTGGAAGATCATTTTCTATTTTATTCACCAATATGTATTTATTACTTTCAACTTCTACCAAGCTGTATCCAAACACCTTTCAAATATCATAATTTATGTAAAATTTTTTATCTTATAAATACCATTCTATTTTTAAAATGATTTGTTTTGTAAGAGCAATTAAGTAATTACATAAACAATGATGATTAGTATTCATAAAGTAAACAAACATACCTCGGATAGTTGTGTATTTACACTCTCTATAATAGAACGAAACACTTTGCCATTTCCATTTAGTACATGTTTAATAATGTGTGATTTCTGTATAGGTAGCTTGTTGTGATCTGCCATAAAAAGGTATCTTATTGTACTACTGATCAGTTGCATTTCTTTTTGTGTCTCCATATCCTGTGAACTCATGATCTGTGAATTTGCGATGGTTGAACTTCTAGTACGCTGTGACAATACATTGGCCTGGCTGGCTTGGCTGCTCGGACCAGGATAGTCTTGGGATAAAAATATATCTTGGCTACTCTCTCTCACGTTACGATTGCTCTGGGATCCTCTTGTTCTACCTAATAAACACATATCAATTTTTATTTACAGTACAGAATATTAGGTTATGTCAACTAATGCTACTCCACAATTTAGAAACAGAAGAAAGATATTACTTTATACACATAAGAGATACACTTTTCTTTGAACTTCCTTTTGTCTCTTTTCTTAGATATAGAATTTTGAACGTGAATAGTTTCATTAAAAAAATAGAAAATAATACACACATCGATTTTAACTTCGAATAAGTACAATATAAATATATCTTACCCATTTTGGATAGATCACACGAGATCACTTTAGAAGTAAGCTTTTACGTGCTTTATGATAGCTTAAGAGAGATCTATTGTTCTTAAAATACTAGACATAAGATAAAAATGCGCAATCGTGGAATCCAAACCGCTTTATCTCGAAAGATTTCGAATAAATCCTCTAAAAGTATCAACGCGATTTGAAGCAGATGGAATCTAGAATAGAATCCGTTTAGTGGCGCCTCCATGTGTACAAAATGTTGAATTATGTAGACACGGATAATTTTCACGGTGGGTAACACATCTATGGTCTTCGATTTGTAATTTTGTACTGTATTGCGAACATTGTTTGGTTCTATTCCGTTCTATTACATTCTGAAACAATATTATAAAAATAAAAACTATCATTTGAGAAAGAAGACTAGCAAAATTGTAGAACAAAAATATAAAAAATCTTGGACTTTGGAATATAACAATTTTACGCAAAGAACTATGTATAACACATACATATATATATATATACAATATATAATACGATATTAATAAAGAAGATAATATACGGCAAAATAACGAGTTTTAATGTAAATATTTAATGTAAATACTAATATTAAATTATTAGTAAATTTTAATAAATATAGCAAATTTTAATTTTAATATTGAATCGCATATATTATATATAGATTTTCGAAAAATTATATTTTATTTATCTCGGTGCATGTATACTTTGAGATATTATTGTTGTGAATGGGTTATCTGATTTTTATAAAAAATAAATACAATTTTAATTCTCATTATTTTGCGTTCTCAAAAATAATAGATTACAATTCGAAATCATCAAGTAATCTCAATTCAATTTATATCTGAAACTGTTGTTTTCGCATTTTTATTATTACTTCGAAAATCATAATTTCTCTCTGAATATGTATCAATTTGTATTACTCTGTATTCCAACATGCTCTGTATATGAATAAAAAAAGCGAATAATTCTCGAAAACTGAAAGTCGCGTATGGCTTGAATTTAATCAAATATATCAAATATATGTTAACATCTTATTATTATTAATTAACCATAAAAATCATAAAATATGAGCAATTTTGAAGAAGCGACAGGACAGTTATCAATTATTCCGCCGGATTTCGTGCCATACATGGAAAAACACAGATTATATGAATTCTTTTATGTAATTAAATTAAGTCATCTTACTCCACTTAAATATTTTTTATCGGTTTAATTATTTGTTATATTATTTTGCATTGTATTGCATTTTGTGTGTATTTTAGATTAATTAGAATGTATCTTATTCTATTAAATTATATTATTTATTGCATTGTATTATAATATTAAAAAATTCATAGGAATTAGTGACGCAATTATTGATCCAGCAGCCAGAAGACCCAATAGTATTTATAAAACAAAGCGTCCAGCACATTGTACACAAACGAGATATTCCTAGAGTCATCCTTATAGCTCCTCCGAGTTTCGGTAATACGTTATAGTGTAATCAACATTAATAACTAATTGTAAAGATATGTTCTTATAACATAAGAGTCTACATTAAGAGAAATATTTATGATATTTGTGTGACTATAATTACATTTTATAATTATAGTTACAAAGCAATAATAACAATCATAATTATGATAATATGTAATTATAATATATTATATATCGTTATAAATATCAAAAAATTTTCTCTTAATATATCTTCATTATTTTATATATCTTCGGGTATTTGGTAATAATTATATTTATAAAATGCAATAAACCAAGATTTTTGTTTTAAGAAGATTTTCAATATTTACATATTATCTCTAAAATGTATCTACATATTATTTCTAAAATGAATAAAACAGATTTTCTTCTCTGTTAATACAGATAAAATGACTCTTGCAAAAATTCTTCAAAAGAAAACTGGGATTTGTCCTGTTACCTTAGAAGATCTTTATGCTGCTACTGAAGTATGACATTAGTTATCTACTTCTCATAAGATGCCTCAGACTAAGAAGTTGCATGAGTTCCTTATTTTTGATTGTATACGGAACGTTTGTTATACATAAATACGTATATTTTAGAACATGTGTTGTTGCTATGATGCTAATGAGATCGCAGAGAGAATGAAGAAAATGTTAATGTCAGGAATACTTCATGAATCTGGATGGATATTAATTGGTAATTTTGCTTACGTAAATTTGATTGTTCCATTAAATAAAATGAATCTTAGCCGGATTATTATGAAAAACTGCATTATTGCAATATAATATAAGTATTATAACTAATATTACAAAAAAAGTATAACTAATTTTCTTTTTACTCTTTTGCGTAAATAAATAATCTGCTATACAGATATACCGAGGAATAAAAAGGAAGCACGTGCAATGCAGTATGTCGGCATAATACCAACACACGTGATACAAATTATATCATCCAGTGTAGAAGACGAGACTCAAGAAAAAAGTATACTTACTCTGGATGAACAATATTATTATATAATCTCTGCTTTCAAGTCCATTCATTTAGCTCTCCATTTTTGCAAAACACGTTCATTCTGTAAACATAAATCATAACATTCTTAGATTAACGACATTATCGATATATTTTTCATATTTCATATATTAACATAATTATAAAACATAAAATATACGAAAATCAAACAAAAATTAAGCTATAAGAATCTATTTTAATTTGCAGATATTGAAAGAGTAACATATTAATCTTTATGTCGTGATTTAAAATTTTGACTCCATCTAATTCATTTTTTTCTAAATGTTTATTTGTAGAAGACATAAGACAATGCGATTATAGAAGAAGTCTTCGAGGTCTACGTGACGCTTATGCTAATCTTTTAATTGTTAGTTATCAATTTTTAATTTTATATTCATTTATAATAATATAATTATAACATATATATTAAATCAATAAATAAAAGAAGAGCTACGAGCCAGTTACAATATAAAGAATATTTAATATTCGTACAACAAACGTTTTGACCCCGATCGGATCATTTTCAATGTGAATACAACAACATTACATAAATTCTCGGAGTATTCAGTAAAATTATATTGTCTAGTAAAACATTGAAAATGACCCGATCGGCGTCGAAACGTTTGTTATACGAATATTAAATATTCTTTATATTGTAACTGGCTCGTAGCCCTTCTTTTATTTATTGATTTATTCTGATTGAGCCATATTAATAATTTATTTTATTATATATATTAAATTAATATATATGTTGTTTATATATTAATATTCTACATAATATGTATTTTAGCACATTAAATTTTTATTCTGCAATTATTATAAATACTCATTGATAGATTCTATCATTAAATGTTATTAGCTTGTTATGAAATCATGAAAAAAATTCTCTTTAGGAGGTCGAAGCTGGTATTAAGACGATTCAAGAGCTGGGTAAAGATTGCGCAACATTAATGAAAATTAGAAAACATTATGGAGCTCCATCACTCTTTCGCGTTGTTCTTATAGGTTCTCGAGGATCAGATCATCATTCTTTGGCAAAACATGTATCTGAGAGTTTTAATCTCGTTCATGGTATAATATAACATATAATATTAATAACATAATATACATATATGTAATTACTTAGTAATATTTTTCTAGAAATTATATATATATTTTATTAAGAAAATTTATTACTCATTTCTAAGATAATATTTTGCAATAATTTTTGTCAATTCAGTTAGAAAAGTTTGTTAATCATAATAATGTTCCTTAATCATAATAATATTTCGAACAAAAATATATTATATATTTTATAGTTGATTTTAATAATATCTTGGAAGAAGCATGTTTGCGAGAGACGGCTTTAGGTGAAATGCTGCAAATGTGCGACCACAGATGCGCACAGAAAGTAAAATCAGAAGCGCGAGTACAAATTATTGAGGTGTGATTATAGTTCGCTAAAAAACATTAAATTGATTTGGCATTGTATTTGTATTGTCATTATTTCCAGCGATATGTACTCGGGTCTGATTGTCTTAAGAGAGGATGGATTTTGACAAGTTACCCTAAAACTGTGGAGGAGTTCAAGCTCCTAGATATGATATCTACGCCACCTAATAGGTAAACTTATAAGAAACACAGAAATCCCATAATAATTACGATTTTCGAAATTATGTTCAGAGTCATCGTCCTCAAAATAGATGTACAAACGTATAGAGAAAGACTCTTAAATCATGAATGCAACTTTCCTACTGAAAGCAAGCACGAGCTCTCATCGTGTGAATCTTCGATGACAGATCCTGACTATAAATTAGATGTTCATTCCAATAATTATAAAGACATCATCGAACAAGATGTAATTACCGTATTATGTCTTCTAAAATTTTCTTATTCAAAGTTTAAATAAGTACTTTATTTTATTATCTATGGATATTATCTAGATGGAGAAATGTAAATGATAAAAATTATAAATTACAAATCTTTTCTGTTAACAGTTAAACTGTATTTTAATTTTATTTATTTCTTAGATATAAATTATATTCATATATCTTATTCGACTTATTATAATTATTTTTGCTGTTATTCGCAAAATGTAGCTTCAGGAATACGAAGAAAATATAGATGCCATAATGCAATACGCGGGGGAAACTGCGTCTGTAATAGATGCGACAGGTGAAAGAAAGAGCGTGAAGGAAAGACTGGAAGCGTGTCTGATGCGTTCAGCACCGTCTGCGAAACCCAGGATTCCCTATCCACCTCCTATGATCGACCCAATGGACATAGAATTCGATCCTGACGACGAACCCGACCTAAGTATCTTCGATGACATACGCGCGCCGGAGCCTAAATATTCTTTCATTTAACGACCCCCCAATCATTCTTATGTGCAAACATGAACAACAAATAATATTTCAGTATGTAACGTATAAAACACAGTTCAGTTCTCCAATCGTTATGTAATTTTTTTCAATTTTTTTTTCTCTTTATATTCATTGTAATAAAATTTGAAAATGATTCATTTCCTTCGCATTAAAACCTCATTTAGAATTCAATATTCCATACCTTTTTTCATTATATTCTAAACCACATTTTAATTATTTCTTCTCAAGAGAGACATGTCTAAATTGATCAAAGATCGGTAAACTAAATTTTAATAAAAAAATGAAAGTCATATTATATGGATAATATAGATTTCTTTACGATAAAGATAGAAAATCGGAGGCGCTCCTGGAAAATCATGCGATCCTGGCATGCGAAGCATCTCATCTTCGCGACGTCACGAAGCGGAATATAGTGCATAAACGATTATGACGATGGTTATGATGATGTAACACTACGTAACAATGGAAGGAATGACGTAACATGACCTGAACTTCTGCAATGTCAACGCCAGGGGCGGTGATGTTGAAATTTCTTCCGATAAAATAAAAACTTAAGTTGTAGACTCGAACATTTTTTTATATTAATTATTTAATTAAATTTCATAAAGATTACATTAAAATAAAATAATAATTCCCATCAAAATTTGATTTATTTTTCGTAAATGCTAATACTAATTTTATCAATTTTACAACGTTACAGAGTCCGATAGCTTCAAATATTTAAAAATTTTACAGTTTCTTTGGACAAAAAATGTAGTCGATGTGTGAAGAAATTCAATTTATGAATTAATGTCATTTATTACCTACATTTAAATAGAAGTATTGTAATTAAATGTAGCATCATTAAAAGTAGCATTTCTTCTGTTTAAAAACAAATTAAACTCTTATAAAAATTTAATACTAGTACTGGTCAATTAATCTTATTTTGAGTACTAAAAATATTGTTAACAGTATATTAAGAGAAAAATGTTTGGTATTTGTAACTATAATTATATATTATTATATAATTATGATTATTATACTACTATAATAATAATAACAGTAACTATGTGTAATGTATAGTTCTAGTAACAAATATATATAGTTGGCAACCTAAAATGACTATAATTATAGTTATTATAACCATAAAATAGTCAAGAAGAAGAAGTAGTCAAGGAGTAGAAATTACAAAAAAAAAATGATCCAAGTGACTATAATTTTACAATTACATTTTAGGATAACTATATTTTTTATGGTTGTCCTAAAATATAACTGTAAAATAGTCACTTGAATCATTTTTATGATAATTTAAACTTTAAACTATTTTATGATTATAATAAGTATAATTATAATTATTTTAAGTTGCCAACTATATACATTTGTTGCTAGAATTATACACATAGTTATTATTATAGTAGTAATAAACATAATTATAATAATATATAATTATAGTTACAAATATCAAACATTTTTCTCTCAGTGTATTTTTAATACTAAAAATAACTGATTAATTGGTCTCTCCAGTATTAGTAATAAATTTATTTATTAAAGTTAAATTTCTATAAGGGAAGAAAAGCTAGTCTGTTATAATGTTTTCGCGTGTTATTAGTTTAAAATTTAAATTTTTAATAATGTTTCAAAATGCTGTATTATTTAATTCAGCCCTGGCACATAAAGGTGACGTAGATGGTGCGTCAGCCTTCTCAGGCAAAGTCCGAGTCACGGCTATCATCTCCAAGCGAAAGTTAAATGCTATCTTTCACATCCATTCTTTTATTATATCTGAAGATTCTGAAATATGTTAAATTTAATTTTAAATGAATAATTTATTTATACATTAAATTTTCTTAAATTTATAATAAACATTCTTATTTTTTTTCTAAAAAAGCTTCATTCAATATTCATTTAAAAATTAAGTTATGATAAATTAAATAATATTACACAGTTATAATTTGCTCTAAATAATTAGAAGCCGAGATTTTATTTATGATCTTATTTAAAAACAGATATATATATATATTAATACAAATTTAAATATTATAAAATATATTATAATTAGTTTTTACCCTCGGTAGTCTCTTAGGTGGTTTAGGACGCTCTCGTACGGAATACAAGAGATCCGGATTCGACTCCCGAGGTAATATTTTTCTCAATAAATCTATTTACAGTTTTTCAACACATTAACATTTTGCTAATATGATGCCGTGCATCAAAATTGTCAATTATAATAATTTAATTCATATTATTCCAGTAGTTTAATTGCGTTTATAAATCCG